>NC_136814.1:58483132-58597566 GCF_951394365.1 Tetrao urogallus | reverse complement strand
ATAGTCTGTAGCCATTTATTATTGTTTAAATGAATGAAATAGGATTTGCATTGTGACAGTTGTCCTCCAGAATGAGTACCTCAGCCTTTGACATCTAAACTGTTTAAAGTTAAGATAATCCCTTTTTAAATAGTATATTTCAAAATATATATGTAATTAATCTTTTCATGTAAAATGCACTTTCGCATAGAAATCTCTTGAGATTTATCTTCTGTTCATTCATGGAAGAGCCATTGCTGTAGGTACACATAAGATGGTGTACTGAAAACTCATTAATTCCACTTCTGGGTGGCCCTGGAAATCTCTTAAGTCTCTTCAGACTCTAATATTTTGGCTCCATGTAGATTTCCCCTTCAGAAATAGCTCACTGTTTTCTACATGTTCATACAACCTATTCTTGGATCTTTGAAATATCACAAAAGAGTATTGTATTCATAAAAATTCAGTTTTGAAAAGCATTCATCTGCAGGTTAATGAGCCCTTTATTAAAAAGGAGAATTTTAATGGGAAAAATGGCTCAAAGTAATGAGCAAAGAACAGCGTGGTTTCTAGCATTGTTGATGGGGATTAGGTAGCCCTGAATTAGTTCAATTTGGTGTAGATTTTCACCTATTTCACCAGGAGGGCAATGCTACTGTTACGTGTTGTGAAATTATTCAAGAGATATGAAAAGAAACTAACGCATTCTTTATTATTCATTTATTATTCATTCTTTATTATTCACCACAGTGCCCACGCCTGGCTTTATGAAGCCATTCTGACTGTCTTCAGCAGAGAAGGGCAGATCCTTCAGAAATCCTTCAAGGTGCGCCCAGAGCAATAACGGCCTTAGAGGTAGATAACTACATTTCTTGATCTTTCCTTCCCGTACGTATCATAGGTGCTTTGCTTTTATGGTCCTCTTATGCTCTTATGGGTCAGAGAACTCATGCTTCTCTTGTTCTGTCCAAAAGAAGTAGTTCTAAGGTTTCTTCATTATTCTCCATTACTACGCTGATTCTGTCCTCCCGCTATTTTGAACAGCAAAGAAATAGTAGTAGCTATGCATATCATAGCAGAGAGCTGTAAAAAGTTGACTGTCTATCACAATAGAGCAACTTCATAACTGCAGTAGGGATTATGTTCCCAAGCACTTTTTGCATCTACATAAATTTGCAGTTTCACTAGATTCAGAACATGGCACTGAAGACAGTTTGCATAAAAACTGCTTCTTTCATACCAAAACCAGAGATGGTAATGTATCCTCGTGCTCTTCAGTTCTTGGTCTTTTCTGTCTTTAAAATGTTCATCTTTTTACTCAGCACTTCTAATCCTGAGCTTAATTTTAGGAAATCATTTCCCACGTAGCTCATGTTTTATTGAAGTATGCACACATTATTTTCTCACATTGTTCTTTTGGATGATGTGCAAAGTGCCAACTTACTAACCAATTGCTGAGAAGTGTTCAGACTTTATGAATCAGATTATATGTTTTGATTTCCTGATAAAACAATGACCTAGGCCATCCATTCCAGACCTACTGTATGTCTGTGAGATGGTAATGAATGCAGTTGTTGAATGAATAACTTTGTTGTTTATCTTACCACAGATATTCATTTAACATCCAATTTCACCTTTACAATTTTCAAATGCTTGCACTTCAGATTTTCTTCTGAAAACTGTTCTCAGAGGTCTAAACAAACACACACAAAAATTCCCAAATTGAAACAGAGCAGCATTTCTCCAGAAGTGGCAATTTTCATCAAACTGAAGATTCCTGAAGCCATGTAAGAATATTTACTGTGTAACATGAGGTCACCTCATCTGGTCTTTTATAAGCTAGAAGCATAGATGAGAGGCAACATATCAAACAAACACCCAGACTTTCCCAAAGAGTGCAAATCAAAGCTTTACAGACTCCTAGAACATACTAGCATGTAGGATGTATAAGCCAAGTGAATTTTAAAACTTTGCTTTAAAACTCATGTCAGGAATGGATTAGAGTTTTCAGAAAGTTTTGTGTAGTTTCGTATTTCATTACTCTCAAAACAAGTTTTTAATGCTGTGTGAGCATTCATAGAATCCTCTGGGTGCAACGCAATATGACATCACTAGCTAGAAGTGGAGTTTTCACTTGTCTGTTTCTGCTGGACTAACAAAAATCTTGTAAAATTATTAGACAGTTTATGTGGAAAAAGTAAGTGGTTCAGAACAGATTCCTGCCTGTTCAGACTGAATCTGAAATAGTACTGAAGGAAAAAAAAAATTAAAAATCAAAGCTTAAACTTAAAGAACTGGAATATTTTTTAGACAGTTAGTTTTACATATAAGTGGAGTCCAGAACAGCTCAGAATGCTCTTATATTAGAGTAAATCTGCAATGAAAAATGACTACTAGCTTTCATATAACACCAAATGTAACAACAGAAGTATTTTATATCTTGCATTCTATTAGAAATCTAAAACCTTCCCTTGCTCCTGCAGCTTGGCTTCCTCACATTAGTTGTACAAACGGTATAGTTCTGCTTGTGGATGAGAAATGGATTAAGGAGAACATCTGAAATGGTTTAAGACGTCTGAGAAGACCACAACAATCTATCATAAGGGTGTCAATGACCAGAGTAAAGGGGCTGTGGGAGATGTGGCTTTCTGAGCCAATTCCAAAACATGCTTCTTCTTCCTCTATGCTTCAGTGAGCACAGGAAGCACTTCCTCCCTTCATATCTTATCTCTGCCTTGTTCTGGACTGTAGCAGTAGCCCAGCACATATACCACCAACTGCAAACACACAGAGCAGAGATTGTTGTTTGTTGAACAATGCAGTGCCCATGAATTACAATTTTCAGTTTAACTGGTCCTATCAAGCATTGATTTTCCAAGCAATTTGGCATATTTAGTCATTTTTCTATGTGGATGAGTTTTACCCAAAAGATGACACAAATATTATTGGGCAACACTGTTAAGCAATTTTTAAAAAGAACATCCTTACATATACTTGTACTACATACAGTACTGTATCGCATTCAGCATTTATGGATATTCTTATCATCATTATTGCTATAGCAGTGTGGTTCCTTTAGCATCTTTCAAGGCTCTTCTTGTCTTTATTTTTAATATTTTGGGATCCCTAAGCCATCATTAGGGACGTTCTACTAATTATATGAACAATCTTGCTGCCAGTTATTGAGTCAAATGCTTTGCTACCATGACACAGACATTTTGAGAAATTGCATGGTTAGACAACAAGCTGACAAGTTAAATTATTCTGATCTGCAGCCTCGGATGTCATTTTGTGAATGGCACAGCATTAGCATAGAATTGTAGCTCCTCATCTTGGTAATGTAGACACTGTTGAGATAAAATTTACGGTAAGTCTTAATGTTCTTGTTATCTAAGCATAAATGCAAAATGCAGACCTTTCAGAGACTCTGTGTTGTGTTTTGTTTTTTTTCTTTTGTAGCAAAAGTCTCTATTACTGTCAGCCACATGCAGTAACACTGTAAGAGCATGGTGTGCTCATTTGCGTTCCTTAAAAAAACTGTTTATGAGCTTGCAGCACTTAAGCTGAATGACGTTTTGGCGACAGATTCCACACTGTATGAATAGCAGTTCCAAACCACCGTCTTTGAAGTAGATGTGGTTAAATTACTTGTTGTGAATATAGTATCAGAACTAAGACTTTTTTCTTCCTGTTCACAAAGCTTTCTTGAATTTAAGATAGTTTTTAGGAAGATCTTCACAATTTGTATTCACTGAGAAGTTCATGTGTAACCTTCTTCTTACAAGGGTCAATTGTAGCTGTTTTCCATTTCATTCCTGATTGTTATCCATATAATATTTGTGGACGGTGACGATCAATATTGTGACACATGTTTCATTACATTCCTTATATTGTGAAGAAGTATCTTTAGTTAAAATATGAAGAATTGAAACCTAAGAAACACACAAAAAGGAAGAAATTGCAAAACATTTAGCATTAATGGAACACAAAACTCAAAAAATGACGACCTTTATCAGCTTTTGGTGCTCAGTTATCCTGGTGTGCAAGCCTAATGAATATGGCAGTGGTTGATGCTATGAACTTTCCATTGCAGTTTGGAAGCCTGCCTTTCACTACGGATCTGCAAATTCTTACCTGAACCATTGTGGCATTTGTTCCAAAACAAAAAGGGAATTGAAGTGGCTCCCAATTAAAGCTACATGGGAACTTTGAATTCCTATGATGAAAGCACTGGAGGGGAGGATCATATGCTGTATCAAAGGATTTATCCAGGAAGGATGCTAGCTTGGGAAGATCTCATTGAAGCATTCCAGTACTTAAAGGAAACTTGTAAACAAGATGGAGAACAACTTTTTACATGGCCTGATAGTAATAGGACAAGGGTGAACTAAAAGATGTTGATTTTTTTCTCTCAAAAAAAAAAATTCTTTGTCTAAGAAAAATTAAACACATGTTTTAAAATGTTGAAGCCATGAATATGAGTCAGTGCTAGTATTATACATTCCATTTAGCTAATTGTGATAGAATATGCTGAGGGTATACACTTTCAGTATTGAATACAAAGAGACTAAATCACTCCAGAAAGTTAATACATGTGTATGCATGTATTGTACTGAAAGCAAAAATGTATTGTAACACAGTGTCTGTAGAATAAGAGTAAATAAAGGTACTTCATTTCAAATAGAAATACTTATCTAATATTTTCTTTTACAAAGGGAAAATTTTTGACAATCTGACTCAATGTATTACAATAAGATCTGTTAGTGAGATATATATCTGTATATTTATAACTTGATTGTCTAGTTTGGGTTTTACGATGCAGAGTTTGTATCTGTAGATGGGCACTGACATAACTAAGCACCCTGGAAGGAACTTTCCGATTAAAACTCTATATCATGGTGGACTGTCTACTGGCATATGAATACCAGAAAACGTTAAGTTAAAATTATTTAATGTGCAATGAAAGGAATGTCTCAGTTCCAAATGTACTCAGGAAAGAAGCTTGACGATCCAACATGCTGATCATGGTGTGACAATCTGCAAGTCTTGGACTATAATTCCAACACAGTCCCTGTGTACACAATACTATGAAATATTATTACTAGGTTCTCTCTGCATGCAATATCTTTGGGAGCAGTTCATTGACACAGCTACCTAAAATCCACACATACATTTGTACAGTACAACTGAAAAATGCTATCCCCTGGACAGTAAATTAATCTGAGGTGTCTTAAGCAAAGAATATTCAAGATAGAAGGATCTGTAATCCAAAATGTATAGCTGAATTCATCAGCTGTTAATTGGAATGAGAAAGATACTGGTGCACATTGATTTTCCATTTTTTGATGCATACACGACTCCAATGACTGAGGATCTGCTATAGGATTTCTATGAATAACTTACATCAGAATATGTTCTTAAATATTCTCTCAGCTATCCACATAATAAGTCTATGGCTTATTAGTATTGCCATAGTATTGCCATTAGTATAGTTTTATTTAGATTACTTTGTCTTGTATTTCAGCAGCTCCTCAAGGTAATTAGTTACCAAAAATGCTAATGTTAGATGGAGAAACTGAGCATAACTGCAACAAACTTGCTTTTTGGAAGTAGGCTGTGTGAACTGATTTTTGGTTTCTAACTGTGGTCTTAGTACTTCTTTGCCCATAAGCACACAGTCTGCAGATCTGGAGGGCAACCTGTCCATTTTTTGTTTATCTATTTATTTCTCAGTGGGCATCATATAAGCAACTGAAGCTTCTATGTCGTATGATGTCACGTTGCCACACTGCCATGTAAAAAAAAATTGCAGGCAATCTCTCTTCAAAATGCTGGAAACTTCTACTTCTCATCTTGGATTGCTTAGTTGTTCTGTTATAAATTATAGCCAGCTTGTGAACAGACACTGCTTTCCATTTTTCATCAGCACGTTCCATTGTCACACTCCACACTTTCCGTGGAATGGTAATAAACTCAAGTATTACTTAAGGTTATCCCAATCACTTTCACTGAGGAGCTATGTTAATAATTTTAACTTTGATAATTCTTACTTTGTTCTTTTATTTTCTGAGTTCTGAGATCTTGTTTTTGTTGAATCGGTTCCCTTTACCATTTTTTTTAGCTCTCTGCTTATTCCTCAAATCTACCCTGAAGGTGCTGTTTTCAGTCTGGTCAAGAGCTTTTCCATTTGTACTTGCCCTTTTCTGATGACAGAGACTTGTAACAGAGAATAGATTCTCTACTTCTGCTCGAAGAAACACTGGATTCTAAGTCTTCAATACCTCCTCATCGGGAAATCAGAATACCAATAGGAAAACAGTTAATGTGCCTGCTTTCCCCTTCCTGCAATAGCTATAGGACAGAAGTTTCCCTGTTCTTTCTGGTGTTTCCTTTTTATTCTCTGATCATTTCAGGTGGCATCAGTTTTATCTCCTCTGCTCTGTGGCACCTTCCAGTTTCTTGTAATGTCCTGAACTAACCTTTTTTTCTCCCTCAAATTAATGTTGCCTCTTCCTCCTGAAACCAGTGGCTAGAGATGCTCTTTCTACTGAGATGGGATTGTTGAAAGCATAATGCAGCTGAGAATAGAACAATTTTATTTTCTTTGAGTGGTTCAGAGAAAATGATTGCCAAGTAGTTTCATCACAATCCGTGATGTCAGTAAACAAGTGACGATTGCTTGAACAGGAAGCATATTGTCAGGTAATCAAGAAAAGGGGAGTACAATTCCACTGCATTCACTGCCTTTCAAATTGTTCTTGAATGGTCTTCTAGGCAAGTTTGCTAGAGATGCCTTGGTTTCAGCCTTCCAAGCAAATACCGCAACACTTTGCTCATGAACCTAAGTCTGCAGGAGTTTTCCCAAAAAAAGTTTGCTCCTTATTTCTCTTCTTCCCTCTCTTTTGCCATTTCTGGCTTCTGGTATGAACTTTCCAGTCTATTCTAAATGTAATTTGCCCTCGGTTGTTTTGTTTTGAGTTCTAGTAAGTGTTAATAGGTAACATTGGCAAAAGCATTGCTGAAAAACTCTTTTAAAGTTTATTTCTGTGGGAAAGATGTCAAAGTAAGACAGCTTCACAAACAAACCATGTCTGCTTACTCATTAAACATATAACATAATTGTTGGGTGTATTATGGAACTTATCCAAACTGAAGACTCTTCGCCTATGGATATTATTACATAATTTTTGTCTATAGTAACAGTCATCTTACAGCACAATAATTCACAAAATTGTGCTGTTTAAATGCAGACTTTGATGTTTCCAAATTAAGAGTCTAGAGTCATGGTACTCAGTCAGATGTATGTGAGAGATTCCTACATCTAGGTGGAGAAAAAAAACAAACCCAAGTCCTAAATCAAACAGTTGAAAAGACACTTTGGTCACTCTTAAGATTGATGCAAAGCAATTGGAAGGATAATTGAAAGTGACTGAGTATTTTTAGGATTTCCAGTATTTCATTGTGAAACAGAATTTCATTTAAAATAAAACTTTACTAAATATATTGCCCTTTTATGTTCTATTTGCAACACAGAGGTCCTTAGTAATCACATTAGCATGTGTGAGCGTCAGTTTAAAATAACACAGATGTCAATTATAGAGTTAGATATTAGGAGGAAGTTTTTCACACAGAGGGTGGTGATGCACTGGAACAGGTTGCCCAAGAAGGCTGTGGTTGCCCCATCCCTGGAGGCATTCAAGGCAAGACTGGATGTGGCTCTGGGCAGTCTGGTCTAGTGGTTGGCAACACTGCCCATGGCATTGGGCTTGAAACTAGATGATCATTATAGTCCTTTTCAACCCAGGCCATTCTACCATTCTATGATTCTTTGATGATTCTATACACTTGTGCTTCTCTGTTTCAAAATAACGTAAACATTCAGTGTAAAAAAAAAATTAAAAAATAAAATTAAAAAAAAAGACCATATAGTTAACTACTAAAAAATGTATTTTTTAGCATTCCAATTCTAAGGAGTAGATGCCAGTAGCTCTTCTGTATGTAGGCAAGTCAACTTGGTTACAGAACTTTTTGTATTTTTAAAAGTCATGAAAGGAGAAAGGGACTCAGAGTACTAAAAGCTTTAACAAGAACGCGTTTATTTTTATAACCTAAGGAATAAACAGCTGATTGAAATTACGTAAATGAAAGTTAGTACTGGATTTCAATACTTGATTGCAGCTAGTCACATTCATATTGCCAGGACAACTGAAAAAAACAATACACAGATTGAACTAGAAAAATAACTTTGATGAGCCTGTAAGAGCTTGTACAAGATTATTGGAAGAAGATGCTTCAATTTAGGCTCTAAGTGACCAGAAGTTTAGGAAAGTGATTTGCATCCAACAGATGCTGAATGCCCCCAGTAGATACTGCTACTGTTACACAGTTCTGCAAGAAATTCTTTTCTATTTACCAAAATGTCCAATTTTACAAATTCATTTTAGGAAACCACATTAAAATATATGAAATGAAATTAAACTATTCTGCATTATAATGAACAAAACAAAATGAAACCTTTCATTCTTCTGTGTAAAGACTGGAAATGTTATTCCAGTCTATTCATGTTATTATGTTATTGCAAATGGGAGCCCTTGGCTGTTGGAGGACAGGAACATACATTCCCAGGGACATGTTATCCCTCTCCATACCAGGGATTAGGCTGGACGTGTGGGGCCAAAGGGAGAAGAGCTAAGAATGATTGGAACTGGCACTGGCTGGTCCTCAGAGGAGCAGTGGGCAGATGAACACACATTTACCTCAGCCACAGGAGCCAGAGATGGATTTTATCACGGGACATAGAAGGAATATGGATAACTTACTGCATCCCAGGAAGCCACTAAACATTCCTGAGCTGGGAGAAGACTGGGGGAAAGTGTCTCCTCCCACTGGTAGGTGAAGAGACAGGTGGAATTTTATTTTGCTTTATACCGTCATTTCCAGAAGAATGAAATTTTGCCGTTTAGAAAGTAACTTTGCTTCAGTATGTAATAGAATAAAATCAAGCTTCAGTGTTTAAAAATCTCCCTGGCATGGTTGTTTTGAGGAAAAGGTGTAGCCAGAACCTACTAAAAACTTTGGCTTACACACGGTAAAAAGTAGAATGGCTTTGCTGTTTCTACAGCAATTTAACAAGAGGGAACACTGCTGCTCAGCTTCTCATGAGACTGATGCTGTTCAGAATTTTTAGAGTTACCTTGTAGAAAATAAAGTCCATTTTTACCTTGCATATTGCTTGTTTAGTCAGGTTATACTACTAAAGCCTGCAAATACCTTGGAGAACCTCTTTAGGTTTAGCTAGGAGCGGCTACATCACCAGAAAAGGTTTGCTCTACTTCTTAGAAATAAAAATTCCAGTATTTCAAATCAATTTGTTCTAAGACTTCACAGTTGTTTGTGTTATAAAATTTTCCCTGGTTTGTGACTGAAATCCCCCTTGCTGTGAGTTTAGTTTGCAGCCCCTTGTTTTATCCTTACTGGACACAGAGGATGGCGTATTACTCTGACTTCATAAGTATTCTACATGTATTTGAATAATCATAATGTTTGCCCTAGTCATTTTTTCTTTGAGTATATAATTCCAGTCCCTTTGGTAAAAATCTCCGATCATTCTTGCTGCTGTTCTCTGAGCTCACTCTAATCAATTCACGACCTTCTTGAATTAGGCTCCACAAGCTGAATGTGTTTACTTCAATTGCAGCCTTGCCAGTAGTGCATGAAGCAGAACCACTGCCTGTGATTTACAGGCATTGCCCTTCTTTATACAGCCCAGTGCAGTTTCCTTTTGCCACAAGGGGGATGCGCTCTCAACTTGTGTTCACGTAATGATCTATGATAGATCAGATAACGATTTATTTCATAAGTAAGTATATAAAGAGTAGATAGAATACTAGAATGTATAGGCTCTTGTTCTACAACTCAGCCAATCCTAGTTTTTTTATCTATCCAGTATTTACACAGTGGATTACCCCTATACAGGAGACTAGCTTCGAAAACAAGTAAAACAAGAAGTAATTTTATTTCTTTTTTTCCAGGCAGCACAGCTCATGGCAGCAGCTGTCATTATATGGCTGAACTATATCCCTAATGGGAGCTTGGCTGGCATAGAACAAGCTCTATTAAGTGTACAATTGCATATTGACCCCTACTTGCTATTCATTGTGTCTCTAGGATTTTAGTAATGATCTGCTCTTAAGGATGAGTGGGAGTTATTTGTCCCTTGCTCCCTCATAAATGATATTGCAATAACAGATTGCCGGGATTTTTTCCTCATGTTGGAAAGCTAATTTGTTTCAAGTATTTTAGGGGAGCTCCAAGTTTACTAAAGAACACACATGCAAATGCATGGTGGGAGGAAGGGAATGATAACAGTCTGGAGCTGCGTCTTCAGCACCATGATTGACAGACTCTGTAGACACATCTGGCAAGTAACTTGATGGCAGGGCCTACAGACACGCTGTAAAATTGTAAATGTAGTCTGTAGAGGATAAGGGCTCCTTAGATCTGACATTATATTTGCCAGGCTCATGCTTTTCGAGCAGGAGAGGCCCTTCACCTTCTACTGTAAACATAACAAAATCAGAGGCTCTCTCACGCAGGGCTGTTGGCAGATCACCGTGAACTTGTTTCAGCCAGAGCAGACTTCGACGTCATGGTCAGTGAAAGTCTCTGAGCTTCAAAGGTAAGCCCTGTGCTCAAAGAGAGACATTGCAATGACCCAGGACTCCCAGCAGATTTGGTTTCAGTTACTGGAAAATTCTCAAAAAATTCAAAGGCACTTCAGCTTACTTGAAACTTCAGCAAAGAGCAGTAGATCTCCTAGACAAAGTGCAAAGTGTAGTACTAGCAGTCCAGGGAAAGTCTGCATCTTGATTTCACTAGAACAGATGTTATCTGCAAGCAATTAACATACTTGTCATCACCAGTGAAATAGATACAGAATTCAAGTTTTTTTTTTTATCTACCCTAAAGAAAAGTGTTTGTGCACAAAGCAAAATTTCCACATTAGTATTAAAATAACATTCAGTGAGGCAAGCAGCATGTGTCACTTTTTCAGTTTCTTCCAGTTCCACTTTTGTTCAGAGAGCGATGCTGTAACACTTAGACCAGAACTAGAGAATACATTTCATCACAGACAAGTGTTTTTTAACAGCAGAATGTTTGATGGCCCTATTTTTCACTTTACTGTTGTTATTTTGAAATATTCCTCTGTACAGAGGAGTAGCCTGTATGTACTCCACTTTCACAAGTTTCACCTCAACATGGCTTCAATGAACTCCAAAGAGCTGCTTTTTTGTTTATATGGGTATAGGAGAGACTCAGGAAAATAGCCATGTATCATCAGTTCTTTCTGTTTCTTAAATCCCCTGATTGTACTTCGCAGAAGTTCCAATCCTAATAACTGGAAGACGTTGTTAAGTAGTTGTTTTAAAGATTGCATGCTAACCTGCCTTCTGAAGAATCTTCTAATTTGTTTAGTTGAAAGACAAGATCTTCTCCACAAGTTCTCTGTACTTCCTCTGAGTTGCTTCTCTTCATAATGTCTCTGTAACAACCTCTTCCACCAGATCGGCTTTCCCTCCCAGTAATATAGACCTTCATTTGTGGAACACAGAAAAGAAAATTGAAACCCTAACAGAATAGTGGGATCATTCCCATTACACCACCACTCATTCTCACTAAGCTCATTTGCTGCAGTCTTAGAGAAACAAAGTGTTTCTGAGATGGTGCTGAAGGAGGTGGAATTATGTCCCAGTTATTAGGAATGCTGCAGGATTCTTGTGCGATCTTGATCAAGTTGCTAGATCCTGAGTTAGTTAAGAAGCCTGCTAGTCACTTTTTCCATCTAGGTAAGCTTTTCAGATAAATAATTGCCTATTACATATTTCTGGTGTGCCAGAATTAATGGGGCAACTCTTGACTTCTGTATGTGATACAAATAATAATTTGTGAAAGGAGGTATGAAACTTGAATTCCTCCCATATCCCTTCTGAAAGGTTACTTAATGTCTCGGTTTCTCAGGTTAATACACTTCTGAATTAAGCAGTTAACTTCATTTACAAAAGGCACTTGCACTTAGAAGATCAGAAGTAGGCAGTAAACTAGAGCATCAAAAGCAAAGGAGAGAGATTGAATTTGGAAACAAGCTGCTCTGATTCCATTTTATTTAATCTGTCCTACACAAATACCCCCTAAGCTCTGCTCTGCAGCAGCATCCTTGTTGATTAGTAATAGAAATTGAGTAGAAAGTGGCTGTCATGTCAGAAAGACTCAGGGCACTGAATCTGCAATGAATCACAGATATTTAAATTTAGCTAATATAGTGACATCTTGAAGTAGCCAGAGATAAAGAATTTCCTCCAAGCAGAGGTTTTTAGCCCACAGTTCCTTGAATATTTTTTGTGAGTAAAGGATCCTGTGGCATGTACTCTAATTAAAATCATATTGGGAGTGTTCCATATCACCCAGCACAATCTTTAGAGTTTGCTTCTTCACCCTCTTCTGCTTTGCCTGACAAGACCTCCTTGTTTACATTCCAGCCGTGCAGACTGCCAGTGCTTCCAAACCCATCTAAAATGAACCACATGGACAGCATGAGGAAAGTTGCTGTACTTCAAACTCTGTGATATATTACAGCCCAAAGATGGTCTGGCAAAAGAAGTCATGTGTATTGCAATCCTTCAGGTATGTATGATGAAGGGTGGAAACAGGGAGGATTAAATATGGCTTCTGAAGTTCTAATCACAAATCATGCTTTGCCTTTGACTACGAGTGATGCTCTGGTCAAGACAAGTGGGCTAGTTATAAAGCTTTAAGATTGACACAGGAGCTTTACATTAATATCCCTTTGTTTCAGTGAGCAGAGAAAGAACTCTGAATTTTGTAGAGTCATCTAGTTGAGAAGAAAAAGATGAATCAGTGACTTCAGTGGAGGTCTGCTTATTTGAATGGTGATATATAAAAAAATTCTGCTTCTCTTGTGGAGACACAGCAAACAATTCAGACCATCTACTCTCTTATAGTACCAATCTTCCTTTCATCACTTTCTGAAAATTGCCTTTATATTTTTTATTATGCTTCAGTGCACTAAAGACTATGCTGGAACTTTATCATTGTCCATGTTCTCTTTCCGTGTGTAGAAATGATTTTATCCCTCCAGTGAAGGGGAGAGTGGGAACACCAAAAATTAGCTTTGGAAGCAAAAATAGCCATCTACTATTTTTTACTGTTTTCATCTTTAGCTTTTGCTGATACGAAAATATAATTAGAAATGTTATTACTTTCTGAAAGTACTTTAAAAAAAGCAAAGGGGTTTCAGGACTCACATTCATTTGGGTTAATGCCAAAAAGAAAACAAAGCAAGGAAGACAAAAATTGCATTTTGATCAGACAGTTATGGATCCTCAGTGTCAGGTACATGGGGATGCCGAAAATGTTAGAGTAGTGGAAAGATTATTAAGTGCATTATTACTAATACTATTAGTAATAAACAAAACTGCTTGTTTTGTGACTGGCTATGTTATTAATACTTGGAAGACTGCCATCAATAAAGTCTTCTTCATCATGGGTAGGGTTTTGTGTGCCAGGGAATCCAGGTTGCCAGCGACAAGTATTTCATTGTTATTGAATAGACAAGGTTTGGACTGTTCCTGGGACCCACTCTATACCAGTGACACTATGGACAAAAGAGAAAAATAATCTGTAGATGTCATAAAAATACAGAAGTGGGTGGGGGAATAGACTTAATATCATTTGGAGAATACCTCTAGTTGAGACAACAGTTCGAGATCATAATGAAGTTAAATTGAGAAAAGATTGAGTCTGAATTGCCAGATATAAGCTGGAAACATCTCTAGAAACTTTCCTGCTTGCAGGAAGGATTTTCTCCTCATAGCTGTAGTTGAAAATTTTCCTTTCAAGCTTTTGCTTCTTGCTAATAGCCATATTCTATCCAAGGTGACTGAGTTTGCTCTCATAGTTAGATGTCACTGAAGAATAACAAAATAATTTAAAAATACTTCCAGAAGATTTGCAGTGTTGGTGCACATCGCTTTTGTTCTCTTCAGTTTCGTAAAAAAGGAGAACTGAGCTACAGGTTCAGAATCCTCCATCCAGATTATTGTATCTGCTCCATTAACACACAAGTGACATCCTGTATTCCTTCAGAGTCCATTTCAAGGGTCCTCTTAATATGTTCAACATCAGAATGTGAATTCAGTTTAATTACTTCTAAGTGTAAATGCACTGACTGGATCAAGTGAGGCCGTGTTACCTCAAATAAAACCTATAATTCAGTGTTTCCTTTCAATATGAGAAGCAGTTGACTATTGATTATTGCACTGAGTACCATTATGTTCTGTGTATATGCTATGGGTAATGCTCCTAACTGCTACAAAGATGTTTCTAGCAGATACCATCCTGCTTTAGTTATGACTGTAATGAGTTGAATCAAGTGATATTATCCAGTAACACAAAAATTAGTGATGCTGTGCAAAGCAGCAATCTTCATCTTCTGATGGTAGTCTGTTCGTTTAAATTTCAGACTGCTTCACACAGTTGAACAGACAGCTTTTTTAGGCGTAATGAAAATCCTGTAAAAAGAGGGGCCTCATTACAGAAAGAAATAGGTAAAAGAGCTTGACTAACCAGTTGACCAGAAATCAACATTACAATGGCAAAGGACATTACAGAACCACAGAATCACAGAATCATAGGGGTTGGAAGGGACTTCTGGAAATCATCTAGTGTAATCCCACGCTAAAGTAAGCTCCCTCCAATAGGTAATTATCTCTACACATACTGCACAGAGAATACTCCAAATAAGAAATTGTATTATCCATGGTAACCATGTTAATTAAATTAATTTTTAACTGTTGTGCTCAGGATTTATCATGGTAATTCCAAAAGGAAGCAGAAATGTCAAAGGGAGCAACAGGAATGACAAAAACTGCAGAAACTTGTTAACACATTAAATCTAGAAAGTTCAACTCATTCTTGTTTATTTATACCTGATGGTAGTTTGCTCACAGCCCATTAATACTGGGAAAAGGTAAGATTTTTATCATGAAAATGTATATAACAAGATTAAGTGGCTGAGTATTAACTGAAATCCAACAAAAAAATTTACCTCTCACTGTCTGCTTCCTATAGCTACATCTGCATGTGAGTTCCTGGAGTTAAATGATTCAAGACTCTTCCGGGGTTGTGTTAAGAAAATACAAATGGCTGCAGTGGTTTGGAAGTCTTTTGATGAAATAGTTTGATGAGAAATAATGATTTACTGAAGCTAAAATCTTTTTCAAAAACATCCCAGGTTTGAGGAATTGTAATTGAAGCATAGACATGATTCCAGCAGAGCAGGAACAGTGGTTTCTCTGACTAAGTTTGTTCTGGTAAGTTCAGGGTTCGTAGGACCATTCTCTGGCATTAAAGACAACTGGTATGAAAAATCTCTTATCCATATTATTAAGATCTGTTACTCTCCACTGCAGGGTAGCTACAGACTGTTTATCTGTCAGAACATTATGTAGGGCATGCTAGTTTCCAGACCATATACAGATTTGGGGGAGGGGGAAAGACAGTTGTCTCTGGCAAATTTTTTGGGGGGGTTGCACTGCTTTTCTGTGGACAATCATGTTTCAATGCCCAGAACAATTCCTGGCACAGTTTGGTTAATTAGAGCAGATGACAGCTGAAGTATTTCTGGAGATTTAAGCCACCAGGGTCTGTGGTTTCATGATTCTTCAAACAGTGAACAGATCTGTGAGCTAGCTGCACCCCATAACAAAAGACTATACAGTCCAGCAGCAGCACCTCACTGATGCAGATGAGAGATAACTTTGGTTGACATCTGCCACGAGTCATTGTGATGCATATCACTTCCTGAACATTCTGAACCTCTGTTTCCAAAATGGAGAAGGAAAAAATAATAGCCTTAAAACCCCTTACATCGAAAGTTTCATAGGCTACCAAAAATCACAATTGTTGTAAAACTTTTGTACAATCAAATTAGCAATTTTACTAATGACGCTCAGAGTAAAAGATGTTTCAAATGAAATTCAGAAGAGTTTGATGACCTAGACTACTTCCACTTTGGAGTGTCCAAACATAGGCACTTCTGATCTTGATTTTCCAGTGTCTTGATCTCCTAGAAACAAACTGACTCAGAATGATCAGTGTTTTTTAAACTCTGAGGCAGAAGACATTCGTTTTTATGCTTTGTGGGATCTATGCTTTTCTTTTTGGTTTGTGCTGCGATGAATTTGTACTCTGAATTCAACTGCAATAAACTGAAGAATGTTAGAGACTCCTAATTGGACTGTGTCTTAGATACAAGATAACATTATAATATGAAAGTCTGAGTGGTTGGCAGCTGAATACACAAGTCCCAGTGGGATGTGTCACCTGTAGCCTAAGACAAGAGATCACACTTGATATTTGCAGCTTATGTGCTATCCCACACAGAACCCAGCAAGATACATTTTTTAACAAATAGTTTTATGTGCCACATCCTCACCATTGATCGTTCTGTCAGAGACTGAAAAAAAGGTCCTTTGAACTTGTTTAGACTGGTTTCCCATTGTTAAATAGCATTTGATCATTTCAACTCTTACAGCTAATGTAATAGAATGCTTTTACATAAGTATTATTTAAATTTTTTTTCTCACTATGGAGGAAGGAAAATTGGACATGGAAAAATTTAAGGAAATTAAATTTTTACTACCTCAAACTGGGCATAGAAAGCCATGAGGGTTATGTCTGAAAAATTACTAATATTAAAAATTCTCTTCAAATTCCATTGGGAGGGGTGCAAAAACACTTATTAAAGTGGGTAATCTCTCTGTAAAAGAACTGGTATCCAATACTAAATCGCCTTTCCTTCAGAACTGTTTGGGCTGCCTTCTCCTTTATGCACACTCACATAATATCCCTGCGGCAATTGCAGTGGTTACTTACACAGAAAAATAATACTAGGAAAGTATTTATGCATTTGTACTGTATTGAGTGTGATAAATGTTTTTCACTTTCTGAAAAACAAAACACTTGCATTGTCTGCTTTTGTTTTTCATCTCCTCCCATCCATTTTGTTTCTCTTAGCTGGAAATGAGAATAACAGCTGACTCTGTGTGGAATGCCAGTGGTCTATAGAGAGTTTGAAGGCCACTATAATATTGTTGAAGCTCCTTTTTAAAAATAATTCTATCCCAGCTCATGTGAAAAGCTGCATAATTCTTTCATCAAATCATAACTTTTGCAGTGAAAGAACTAGACTTACTTTCTATCTCTGAGGTTTTTGTGGCCTCATGGCCCACTGGACATCCAACATCTTATATTTCCAACCACAGAAAAGGACTAGAAACATTTGTCTAAAGTGAAAGTTTGATATAAGTGATACAATGATCTTCACCCAATGTAGCAGATTGTATCATTTCAGATTGCAATAAAAACAGAAACATTATCTCATTTGCCTCAGAAGCATTTGAACATGGGTCTCTCAGACATGCAAATTCAGTCACTCTATGTTATTTAAATATCCCATGCATAGTCTTAAATAATATAGGACTTTATGGCTATCAGAATCCATGATTTTTCAGTAGAAATCTGAGATCTTTGCTGGGGATCATTCTGTTGTTGTGTTGTACTCAGAGCAAATTCAGAACAAAATTGAAGCGAGCATCACAGCAAGTCAATCACAAGTTGTTGAAAACACTAGCAATACAACATGAAACTCATAAGCTACTTTGCATTTAGTCAAGAAATTAAATTGCTAGAAAACATGGAAATTTACAGATTGTTGGTTTTATAGGAAGAGAGTTATAACTAAGTCCCGTGAAGTTTCAATAACACTGAGTGATTAGAGGCTTAGTAAAAGCAATTTCTTTTATCTAGAGCTAAAGAACTCATGCTATTTTTTTCTCCTTGACAGTGTTATTAAAAAGACCTAAATACGATGTTCCTCAGATTAGCACTTTTTCACATTCAGCAGTGGTTTTGTTTTTTGGTGGTGGTGGGTTTTTTTTGTTGTTGTTTGTTTTTTTCCACAATTTTTATCATGTCTCAGGAACGGATTTTCATTAGCAGATTGATTTGGTATGATTACTAATGTAAGGCACTATAACCTAACTGCATCTGGCTAAGCCATTTACAAGGCAGTAACTACACAAATTGGAGGAAGGGCCTAGCCCATAAGGTAATCAAGTTATTTTAAAAGTAATATGTCCCTTTTCCTTTCTATTAAAACCAGAAGTGGGAAGACAAGTTGCTTTATGCCAACTTCAGCAATGAATAATAACTTTTTCATTTTATATTAAAAACTGTTTTTTAAATTTTTAGTTTCATAATAAAGAACACAGAGAAATATTCTCTATTTTATGAGCTGCACCAAAGTCATGTTGGCAAGTGGAGAAATAATAAAGTGAAATTGCTTCATATGTTTCCTATTATATAATAAGCTGGTGATGCAAAGGTTCAAGCCTGCATCACTCACTAGCCAGTCTACCAATCACAAAACTCTGAACTAGAAAGTTGTCATCTTTTTTTTTTTTTTTTTTTTTTTCACTGGAAATGGCTGAAGTGTAAGTGTTTAAGATGAAGACATGCCTGCTTATGGGTCATATCCAAAATTAACATTGAGGTATCAGTGATCAGCATTCTAGCATGACATTGCCAAATGTTTTGGCTAGTCTTTATGAAAAAGCTACTGTTTGCATGCATTAGTCATTATGTGTTAATATGCTATAAACATCTGAATGCATGTAGGGCACTATGATTTTGCTAATAATCATAAAATCACAGAAAGATTTGGCTGGAGGGACCTTTACAATCATCCTGTTCCAATTGCCTTGCTATTTGCAGGGATACTACCCACTAGATAGTCCAGGGCCCCATCCAACCTGGCCTTAGACACTTCCAGGGGTGACTTGTCCAGAGCTTCTCTGAGCAACATGTTCCAGTGCCTCATCTCTCTTGTACTGAAGAATTTCTTACTTATATCTGATCTAAATCTATAATCTTTTTGCTTAAAACCGTTACCCCTTCTCCTGTCACTACTCTCCCTTATAGTCTCTTGCCACCTTTCCTGTAGGCTCCTTCTCTCTCAGCCTGTCTTCATAAGAGAGGTGATCCTCTCTCTCATCATCTTTGTGTCCTCCTTTGTATCTGCTCCAGTAGGTTCATGTCTTTCTTATGTTGGGGGCCCCTGAGCTGACTGTACTACTGCAGATGGAGTCTCACAAGAGTGGAGTAGTAGAGCAGAATAATTTCTCTCAACCTGCTGGCAGCAATTCTTTTGATTCAACCTAGGATACGATTTTCTTTCTGGGCTACAAATGCATATTGCAGACTTCTGAAATGTTGGGCTTCTCATGAACCAACTCCCCAAATTCCTTTACCTCTAAGCTGCTCTCAATCTTCATTCTGCCCAGACTGCCTATGTGCTTGGAATTGTCCAGGCACAGGACCTCATATTTGGCCTTGAGCTTCATGAGGTTTGCACAGGCCTTTAAATCTCTCTCTCGATGGCATCCCTTCCCTCTAGAGTGCTGGCCACATTACTCAGCTTGATGTCCTTGGTAAACCTGCTGAGAGTACACCCAATCCCACTGTTCATGTCAGTAAGAAAGATACTAAGTAATATCAGTCACAGTATGGACCCCTAAGGAGTACCACGTATCAGTGATCTCCACTTGGACATTGAGCCATAAACGGTAATTCTTTGAGTCCTGCCATTCAGCCAATTCCTTATCCACTGAGTGGTCCATCTGACAAACCATGTCTCTCCAATTTAGAGACAATATTCTGTGGGGCAGTGTCAAATTCTTCACACAAGTACTTGCAGATGACATCAAAAGAAGGCTTTCATGAAGTTTTATTTAGTTTGGTTAATATAAGTTTATTTTTTTTTCTTTTTAGAATGGATTTTTTAATTGAAATATTATGGTTCTAACAGTATTTTTTGCCAAAAGCTTCTACTGAAACTAATCTATCATAAGATAAGAAAGAAGATCTTCACACAGATAAATATCTTGTTTAAAAATAGGAAGAAATGGTCAAGAAAAAAAAAGGACATGTTTCATTCTGGAGAAGGCTATGCATAAAATACTACAGGCCAAGTTTGGATTGCACAGGCCAACGTATGGATTTCATAGACAGTTCGTGGAACAATGAGATTACAAAGTTTGTTGATGCAGACTTACTTAAGGTAGGTAGTAAAGCAGATTGAAAAAGTACAGGAGTCACATGATACAGACAGCTGGAAAATAAATGGCAGCAAAAAATTCAAAGTATATAAGTATGAAATGACAGAAAAGTAATAATCCTAATTTTATTTACAGAGTGATTTGAGGTGACTATTTCCATTCAGGAATACTTTTGTTTTTCTCAAGCATTTTTCTCTCTATCCCCATTCCTGAAAAATGCTTGAGAGAAACAAAAGTGCTAGTTCAGTGCTTATTCTTGGAGAGGAAACAAGCACCATTTTTCTTTTAGTGCATAAAAAAAAATTAGTGTACTCCCATCCCCCCAAAAACAGTGTGCAGCCCTGCTCCTTCCTGTTAAAGGGGATGGAAGAGACCTGGGGAAGGTAAAAAGGTGAGTAACGTGATGAATAATCAAATGTTTGAACTCTTCTGCATAGAAATGAGATGATATAATATGGGTGGTATTGCATACTCTCAAAAGGTTGTGATGGAAAAACCTAAGAGAAATGGTCAGGTACACTGTGAAGTCTCTGATAATTGTTCTTTAAATGATTATTCCATAAAGGATCAGTGTGTTTAAATGTGAACCCTCTTGAGTACATTCAGGATTCAGACATTCCTTTCGTTGCACTCGAAATAATTTAAATTTCATGAACATTCTGCCTTATTCACATGACAGTAGATAGTCTACCATGATATAGTGTTTTAATTATCAAAGTTCCTTCCAGGGTGCAGTTATGCCAGCGCCCAGCTACAGGTACAAACATGCTGCATCATAAAATCCAAACTAGACAATCAAGTTGTAAATATACAGATATATATCCCACCAACAGACCTTATTATTGTAATACATTGAGTCAGATTGTCAAAAATTTTCCCTTTCTAAAGGGATATATTAAATAAGTATTTCTTTGAATATGTACTTTTATTTACTCTTTTTCTACAGACACTGTAACAGTGCTTTTTTGCTATCAGTGCAATACATGCATACACATGTATTAACTTTTTGGAGTGATTTAGTCTCTTTATGTACCCAAGTGAAAGTATATACCCTCAGCAAATTCTGTCACAGTTAGTTAGATGGAATGTGTTGTAAAATTTAGTAGCACTGACTCATATTCAAACCTTCAGTATTTTGAAATATATGTGTTTCATTTTCCTTGAATGTAGAGATTTTTTAAGAGACAAAAAAAATCACATAACTTGAATAAGTTCAAAAATTTATTTTTGATATCTTTCTTGACAATTTGAGACTGTATTAGAAAAATTAAAAAAAAATCATTATTAGTCTCAGCTTCTTCTGTGCCAAAGGAAAAATGAACACATTTCTTGTTTGGAACCTCAGACAAGGATCAACATAAAAATATAAAATTAGAGAACTACCAGCTTGTTTTATGCAGCCATCACATGTCAGTGTTGTAATAATGGCTGAAGCAATTCTCATGTGTATTTTATGTAAATCACTGAAATTTCCCTGGGCAGTTTGTACCCCTCTCTCCCTGAATATGATGTCTATTTTCCAAGACATTGAGACATTTTTTCTTAAGAAATCAGGTTGTCTATGGTGGCCAGCTGTTACGCAGATAACCCTTCTTCTTCTACCCCCCATAAGCAAGAACAGGAAAAAGTGTTAACAACCTTCTTGTTTCCAAGGAATCAGATACTTATGTTGAGATTTAAAAAGTGTGATAGAAGGTGTCAACAATAAAGGAGAAAACATTGAGAACCTAAAGGACAGTGTTTGACTTTTGATAACTCCTGGATTCTGAATGACAAGGGATAAATTTTGTCATTTAAAATACAAAATAGATGATTTTGAAGATGAATCAACCCTGATTTTGGAAGGCTGTATACCTGTGTGGCACACAACCATCTTCTCATCTCTGATCATGGCTAACAAATTCATCATTTTTTTCCATCATGATGGTGGTGACTGTGGTATTCCACAGCAGCTATTGAACTTCATATAAGCTTCCTTTTCTAGCTTCAAAACCACAAAAGCCCAAATGTTAAAGAGATTTTGAGACTAGATTTGAAGGTTTCTTTTGGTTTTTCACTCTTCAATTCCTGTGTCTGATCAGGACTGGAAATTGAGGTGTTGAAAGACTATACTTATGCATTATTTGTTGAGCACTGACACTGAGCTCAGAGTTAAATAATCCAGTGAAATACCACAAAGAAGACTACTTTTACAGTATTTCAAGGCCAACCAGAAAGAGAAATTACTGGAAGTTTCACAAGAATACCCTGTTTTTGCAAGACTACCAGGCTAGTTTAGATGGTCGGACAGTCTGAAACTGAAATGAATGTACAAATATTGGATCCTTAGCCAAGCCAAAGTGAATCTCTGAATCATAAGATTTGTGTTCTCTTCCATCCTTTGGTATTGGTAATATCCAGGTTAAGCCTGCCTTATTCAACCTGGAGTTTCCATTTGATGCCCAGGTTATGTTTTGAGCCCTTTGTATGGACTTTTTATGGTTTGTTAGACACCACTTTTAAATTATTTGGTGTGAAATTTAGCAGCTTACAGATGTATACAGACCTGACTGATATCCAAGTGAATGTGAATCGTTTCTTCAACAGATACCGGAAAGAATAAGAACACTTTTCTGTCACAGGAAAAAAAAAATCAGTACCGTAGGTCAGCAAGAATCATGAATTGTACCTTCTATGTTTGAGCTGATGTATTATTCCACACCAATGGCTTTTGAGCCTGAACTGTTTTTTGTTTGTTTGTTTGTTTGCTTGGTTTTTGTTGTTGATTTTGTTTTAAGCTTTCACTCACTTACTGTAAGTGTTGGTAGAGAATTATCATGGTATTTCAACTCAATCTAGTTTCATGCCCAAGGTTGTCTGAGTAACTGCATTCACTTTTTTTTTTTTTTTTTTGTTATAAAAGTAACACAGTAAATATAAAGAGCATAAATAAATTCAAAAGTAATTTTAAAACAGATAAAGTCTTGCTCCTGTGAAATGTTATTTGGTCCCTCAAATTTCCAGCCCTTGTGAAGTACTGCCCTTGGATGATTTGTTTCACTACCGATTTTTTTCATGTTACTTCTCCTGTGAATCAGCCTCTCTGTGGTCCTTCAAAGCTGTCATCCACGTCATCTCTGTCATCCCTTCAGGAACCTCACTGCATACCTTGACATGTAACAAAAGCATGGTTAACTGCTTCAAAGACCTTATTATATGCGCCTCTATTGGTACTGCTGGCTCATACAGAGAATAGCATATACAGCAGGATGCTACTCTGCTGTTAGCTTTGCCTCAATTTGCTTTATGACTTGGAAAAAGATCTGTTGGTTTCATGTGGCACAATTTCTTCATCTTTGAAGGCCAAGTAATTACAGTTCCTAGCTCAAGATATTTTGAAACCTGTGTCTGTAAAAGGCTCTAGGAAAGCTACGTACTAATATTCTGTTTTATTATATGATTAAAAAAAAAAAAAAAAAAAAGCTAATCTGGTGCGGCAGCAACAAGTATTTAAACCTAGAGAAAAAGAATCAGACTGATTTGAGAAAATTATATCCTGGTTTCTGACTTCAAAGACAATTTCAGAGGAGGGGAAAAAAGTTTTAGAATCTTAATACTGGCTGTTTTATGATACTCGTGAAAGTAAAGTCAAAGATTTAAAAATGTTTGAGTATTGCATTGTATATCTACTGCTATACCTCTAGCTTTAATGAAAATGAAGCATGGGTCTGGCTGCATATATTCATCACATACTGCACAGTAAAAAGTTGCTTTTGCATAAAATCAATATTTAGTGATCAAATTTCCCTCATTTCCCACTGGTAATGGCTGGAGTCATATGGTTCAGTCGTAAATCCACCAGCTGGAAGTAATGAGATGAGCTGTCCATAACAATATCAAAGTTATACACGCTTATTCAGAGTCATCCCATCTGTGGAGATCTGTGGAGAAGGATAGTGGGGAATTCTGTATAGACACACAGTAAACCAGACTTCAATGTAAGAAGCTATGGGGGCCTAATCTTTACATTTGACTATTAAATTAGGAAGGGCAAAGGCTACACAATACCAATGGTATTAGTCATGTCTGGCGGGGCATCCAATACCAGATGTCACTTTTCTGATCTTTCATGCTCAGCCCTTACTGTTTTTGGCACGTCAGAGATCGCATCTGAATACAATTTATGTTATAACAATGCAATCAGCATGTCTAACTATTTTTGCCTTTCTCCCTGCTATTTTGGGAGCTGGGTGAGTCTCTGTTCTTTAACCTAAAAGCCTTCCTTGTCCCCATTCTCTAACCTCTTGAGGTAATATGAGGGGATGTTGGAGAGCAGTGGTGAGGAACTGTTGTTTGACAGGTGCTACTGGTTTTAAACAGAATTGCTTGCTTATTGCCTGCACAGTTATTTGTCTGCTAGTGTATTCTATTAACAATAGAATAGAAACATTTGTTGGTAGAAGCTATCTCACTTAAATGAGTGACTCACTGTTCGAAGGTTAACGCCATGCTGTATCATGTAATAGGAAACGTTTATTTAACAGGCGCACAAAAGTGTAGTGTGCAGTCTTTGTGATCAGACAAAAGGAGGAGCATAGCCTGCTCTTCCGATTTGCTATAAGATAAAGCCATCTCCCTTTATGCAGATTATTCTTTTTTTTTTCTAACGAAATTCTTTGAAAGGAAAGGCACACAAATGCCTCGGGGCTATGGGCAAAAGTAAATAGCTTGTCATAATATACCTTGCAAATGATAATATAAACCACAGGAAAGCCAGAGAAGAGATGCACCTACATTCCAAAGCTGGGAAGTTATTGAATGTTTAGGCTTAAGGAGCAGATAGTTTTGATTGGGGATATTTCCCTTGTTTCTGTCTGTTAGATGAATGACTCTGCATGAGTGATATCCATTGTACCGTGTTTATTCTTTTCCACTTTTGTTCACCAATCACTATGATGTCTGCTCTTCTCCTAAAGATGTTCTGTGTAATAAATATGTTAAGTCTGACAAGGAATGGATGGTAATGCAGTATCAATGTCCTCTGGGGTTAGTGAGTGCTCTGGTTTTTTTTGCATCTCTGCAAACTCATAATCCAGGCACTTCTGTAGAAGCAGTTTTCACTCAACTTCAATGCAGAGAACTTTCCACTAGGGGAGCTGGTAGCCTGGGTTTCAGCAGTGATACCAGGAGCTGCATTTTGCTTTTCTTGACATTTTTCCTATTGCATTCAGACTTGTTGCATTGTATTCCAGTATTTGACCCAAACTCATAGCAGAGATCACATGAGATGAATTCATTTACTGTTTTACTTCTGATTATGTATATACAGGAACTTTGGACTTCAGTAGAGGCAAGATTGCTTAGCTGCTATATCAGGAAAACTATTTGCCAAATCTAAACTTTAGTGCTCTACAGTAAGACACAGAATGGGAACTTAGGGCCTGTTTACCATACTCTCATATCCCAGTCTTATAACTGGATGACGTGATTAAAAGTTTGAATCTTGAACCAGAAGTAGGTAAATCGTTTGTAGCTACTTTGCCTACCTCTGTACTAGTAGATTAAACAGTGCCAGAATACTGGCACTGGTTTACTTCCACTGTTAACTTGTGACACTTTTTATTCCAGTTTTGGCCTATGTCAAAAGGCACCCTTCCAAACAGTTTCCAGACACAGTTCAGGTATCAGCAGGAGTGAACGAAAGACTGAGTTTGGATGCAAAGCACTTTGTTATACCAGCTGGGTAGAGAATGGTCCCTAGGGCATTTTATTGAAAAGCAAGATGTAGTCCTCGAGCAGAGTATTGGACACTTACTATGTACTGCAAAAAACACATAGGTGTGTGTTTTCCTTCCTTCCTTCCTTCCTTCCTTCCTTCCTTCCTTCCTTCCTTCCTTCCTTCCTTCCTTCCTTCCTTCCTTCCTTCCTTCCTTCCTTCCTTCCTTCCTTCCTTCCTTCCTTCCTTCCTTCCTTCCTTCCTTCCTTCCTTCCTTCCTTCCTTCCTTCCTTCCTTCCTTCCTTCCTTCCTTCCTTCCTTCCTTCCTTCCTTCCTTCCTTCCTTCCTTCCTTCCTTCCTTCCTTCCTTCCTTCCTTCCTTCCTTCCTTCCTTCCTTCCTTCCTTCCTTCCTTCCTTCCTTCCTTCCTTCCGAGTTTTCAACTAACCATGGCAAGAGAGGTTTCTCTTCTGAGGTCAAATCTTCAGGAATTTTGTTTTTAAATATATATAGGCATTAACCTTTCCTATGATATTTTATCAACATCCTGTTGCTTTGTTTTGTTTTTCCTGTACAAGAATAATGCTTCTTTATATCTAGGTTCACCTTATTATCAGGCACCTTATTATATATATTATATATGTATATATTAATACACTATATTATATTCACCTTATTATCAAGCACTTCTGAAAGGCATTTCAACCTCTCCAGCCTCTGAATTATCCCCTATATGTGCTTTCCTCTCTAAGCTAGGGAGGTTGCTAGGGAGGTTGGAACAATGCTCCAAACTTCTGCTGCCATTACACAGTCTGAATCTGAGTGTAGTTTCGTTGTTGGTTTTCACTGAAACAGTTAGTACAACACAATCTTGAAATTCACTGGAATGCATGGCATTTCCTGCCACACAAGTTGATAATAATAATTTTTGTGAAATATTTACTTGAATATTCCCTGTTGCCCTTTTTTTGTTTTTAAATTGTCTACTTAGTATTGCAAGTCTGTAGAGTTGGAGTTGATACAGGGTGATTATCATATATAAAGAGTCTAGACAATGGAGAGTCTGGCCTGTTGTCCTCATCCTCTATTCATATATCACACTAAAGCCTCTATCTCTGCCCTGTCACTACAATTCAAAGGCTGCAAACCTGTTTGTAAAATAAGCATCATGATGAAACTTTATCTATGTACTTCTTTGCTCAAGTGGCTGTAGTAATGAAATCCGAAAGGAAGCAACAGTTCTTCAATGAAACAAAATGGTGTACTCTTTAAAGAGAACATCAGTTGCTGATAAATTGACCTGCAATACAACCAGAAAAGGAAAACACCAGTGTGATTGAATTGGGTCTGAACTACAAAGCCCCAAGACGCCTGTAACTGGCATTTTGACTCACCCTTCCTGAATGCAGTAAAGCAGCAAGCCATAACATTCTGAAAGTACTGCAAGAATATCCTGGAGTGAACAAATTTCAAACATGACAGTCTACCTATTTTTAAGATTAACGAAAGAAATTCTCTCAGTCCTGAGAATTAGAAGCCAGTACAGATTTCTTCTAGTGTGCTCTGCAATTTTTCTCCCTTTCCCTAAAGCGGTAGGATTATGTAACCCAATAAATTGGTCTCATTACAGAGCCACTGACAGACAGACATATAGGTTGCTGCCAACAGGCATGTGTGCTGAAGTGAGCATGCTGAGGGGATGGTAGAAGTTAGTAGTGGGTGCAGTACTCAAACTATCTGACTGGAGGAGGTCATGCCCATTGCATAAAGAAAGGGTAGATAAGAATGTCAATAACATGGAGGGTGACATCCATCAATCAACTTTTTCATTACAGCCAGAATGAGCAATGTGGGTTCTTGGAAGGAATTGCCACTCACAGGTGGCAATTCTAACCTTTCACATTTTCAGAAGCACGAAGGATGAATGTATTTTTAATGAATTACTCATAATCACATGCACATGATATTCTACTATCATATATATCATATCATATCATATCATATATATATTTCTCTTTCAGAATAATAACATGATTATAATAATTTTCTGTAATAAAATGTGGAGAACTATTTTTCTGCATTCCTATTTCATTCTAATGGATGGAAGAGTGGTAGGAAAAGAAATATGCCAGAAGGTAACATAGCTAAATAAACACTCATGGCATTTTTACTCATCCTGACCATGAATTAGATTATTAATTAAATTACAAGCTTCAGAGTCTGAAGTAAGAAAGACTTTGATCCATGCATTCAGAAACACATCAGAACATATAGGGGAGGGTTTTGCATTTCCCACTGAAATTGCATGTACCATCAGAGATGGACTACAGCACACATTTTTAAAGGTGAGGAACAGCACAGAAACATTTTGGAAGTATTTTTAGGCTTTCCAAAGAAGAACAAGAGAGCATGACTTACAGAGCAGAAAGTTTCTGCAAGACTTGAAGTTATTTGTGTCACACTACACAGGGAAGAACAGGCCTGAGATCAGATCAGGACTCTTCATGCTGTCAGGTAAGCCTGCCTGTAGACTTGCAAGTATTCTTACATACCTTCAGGCATATGAGTGAGATGCCTTATCTTGGCAAGCCAATAAATGTCTGTTTCTTCATCATACAGCAACTGGGAGTAACTGCTTCCAGAGGGTGGATGAAGGCATGGATATCCTGAAGTATCATCTGAAACAGAGAAAGCCTATATCATAGAATCATAGAATGGCCTGGGTTGAAAAGGACCACACCAATCATCAAGTTTCAAACCCCTGCTATGTGCATTGCGAAGGGTCACCAACCACCAGACCAGGCTGCCCAGAGACACATTCAGCCTGGCCTTGAATGCCTCCTGGGATGGGGCATCCACAACCTCCTTGGGCAACCTGTTCCAGTGCATCACCACCCTCTGTGTGAAAAACTTCCTTCTAATATCTAACCTAAACCTCCCCCTGTTTCAGTTTAAAACCTTGTCCTATCTATTTAGAGAGGGTTTTAAGCCTCCATTTGTTTCTCTCCCTTGACCATTCAGAGAATCTAGAGTAGCCTTCAGTACTTCGAAGGAAGGAAGGTCACGTAGACTGGCTCATACTGGGTCCAGCATTCTACACTAAACTTTGGAGTCAGCTGATAAGATATTGATGCATTGATTTTGTTCTGTAATTCTGCATGATTTTCAAGATCAAATCTGCAGTCATTACTCATACAAAATTCATACAACCCATTTCAGCCTTCTCCTTCACAAAAAAGTGGTGTTTGGCTTTGCCTGCAAATTGACTCCCTAACTCCCAAAGTAGACAGAGAAGGGAGAAGTAAGTCTGTAGGACAATGAGGACATTTTTCTCGTCTCTTCTCACATGATAGCCATGTTCTGGCAGTTGCAATGGATCCAATAAGGAAAAACATTACTGAGAAAAAGGCCACTTTAACGGGGAGCAAAGTTTCTTGTGTATCATTTTTATCTGTGTTCACTTCAGAGTGTGTACAATAGATTAGGTTCACCTTTCTACCTCCAAAAGCATCAACAATCAATCAGGTTAGAATTGAGAAAGAGCTAACAGAGCCTTTATTTTTGTAGATCATTAAAATTGGCCCAAGGGATCAATTTTCTGTGCTTTTGCTCAGTTTCCTTCTGATTGCAGCCATTAAGTATGAGATACACACAGTTGTATGGGGAAAAAGTGAACAAAACTCTCCTCCTACTTATTCCTATAGGTTGTGTTCAAGCTGAACAGGGATAAATTAGAAGAACATTGACTTTCTCTCACAGCATTAACTCAAGCACACAGGAAACTAAATTCATTTCTTAGTGAAAGGTACCTTAAATGAAACCTGAAGTGTCTGTGTTAAATTGCATTATAGCGCTGCAAAGACCAGAAGGTCAAATTCAAATTTGGTACAAGCAGTGGTAATTAAGTTGCCCATATATGAGCTCTCCATTCTTTGTCTCAAGGCTCTCTCTATCTAAACTCGGGTACATGGTTAATCAGAGGTATAAGCTTCTTTATACCAATGCTGTTGAACTATATTTTTCTCTAGTAGCTAAACCAAACTTAAGTACTGGAAAATAACCTGGCCATCCAACTGCAAATATGTATATAAGAAATATTATGCCACTTCTGTTGAAATGTACATTTGTGTGACTTAAAAAGGCAATAGTTTTATACTGGTATTTTTCATTGGTAAAGGAGCAAAGGGAAAAAATGTGTTAGCTTAGTTTGCCAAAGGGGTAAGAATTATTTCTCAACTGTGCACATTGCCATACAGTAGAGTCCATATGTGATTACATCTGTCTGCACATGGCAGTTTGCAAAGTATATTTGTTTAAACAAACCTCAAATTAATAAATCACCTCTGCACACTGAATGCTCTAACATTACTGAGCCCTGAAATGATCTGTAGACTCAGCCATTTGGATGAATGTAGTAGTCATGATTCCGATCTGATGATATATTGCTGTGCTCTAATGTAATTTGTCATGCAAGAAGCTTGCTTCTGTAGTAGGATGCTGTGCTATGGCTGGCACCACGATTGGAGAAAGAAACTTGTAAACATTTTCAAGTCTCAATTATGTATTTCTGATGAAAGAAATATGAAATGCTACCTTTGTTAAAAGGCTTTTTTCCCTTTTATTTGTTAAAAAGAAAAAGGTTGTGGCAAACATATTTGAAATCTATCTGGCACACTGCTATGTGATTTCCTTCATTTCTGAGTCCAGGGTCATCATCAAATTCAATCAGTTTGGCTTGAACACATATACATGGATGGGCACTGCACTGCCTTTTGGGAAGAGAGAGAAAAGAAAGGGAGAGAAGAGGAGGAGGAGAAGATAGAAGGAGAAGGCAGGAAATAAAAAAAGAATACAACTGCAAACATTTCCTGCAGACATGTGTTTTCTAATCCCCTTAATCCACAGTCACCCTTCCTCCCCTTAGCAACATTTGTAAGCTCTAGTTCCTACTGAAAATTGATCCTATGCATGTCTCAGCTGGGCATGTGAACCATGCCAAATCCTTATTGAATGTTTTAAACCCAGAGGAGAAGTATACCTTGCCACTAACCGCAGAAACTCAGACCACAGTTTTACACTAAGCAATGTGGAAAATGTGTTGGAATGAACAGGAAAGCAGGCCTATATGGTACACCCTTTGTACAGTCATACTCATCTCTCACTGTATGGAATACACTGCTGTTTCAGGAACCACTTAATTCCTGAAGCAATATTTTAATGTTACACTTCAAGTATTGCAGTATATTGCAGTGTGTTGAATGTAGCAGTCGTAACTCTTTTGTTAATACTGTTTTCCTAACCACTGAATACCAGCTGTATCTACTCTGAAAAATTCTCATTAGCCTGGTAGGAACATGAGTGAAAAAACACTAGGTGTCCAAGATCTAAAAAAACCCCAATCTGAGTAATAGCACAGTCCTTTAATTATGCTGAATCAATAGCCTCTCACAGGCTGCTAATACCTAACAAAAGCTTCTAACATCCAAGATATTGCAGGTGACAACATGAAGCAGTCATGGAGAGATTCTTACTGCCTTAATAACACCAGATATGTAGTTTCTTATGCTCCCAGACGCTTGTCTGGTTTCCTGTTCTGCTTCTACCTACCATGATTTCATGTCAAAATCTTTAAAGCCAGAGCATAAATCCAATGGGCTCTAAATCCTAGTTAAAATGTTTTAGGAGTGGTGTAAGTTAGATCAAGATGTAAGATGTAGTATGTGGTCTTTCTTCATCTCTTTTCCTTCTTATTTATTTAAAGAAGTACAGCCAGAGCTCATCTGTGTAACTTGCCAAGCATTCTACAAAATGAAATAGCAGTGACAAACCAAGGAATCTGAAAACACTCTTATTCAGAGGCGGAAATCAAACTAAAATTGACGTTGAAGGGAAATAGAACATCTGAAAAGTCTGGGGTTTTTTTCTGATCAAAGAGAATTCATGCTTCACATATAAGAATGGAATATAATTGCTCTGAATTTGTTACTTTTTGAAAGTGGTTGTGTTTTCTGTGGAAACTGCTAGGGACCAGTAAGTCTCACTGGCTCAGTTGTGTAGCTCTAAGCCATTTTCAATAAATTTCTGGCAATAACTGGCCTGGTACGCATCTCCTGGGAAGTTATAAGTTCACCTATTTCCTTGTTTATCAGGAGATCAAAACTTTTATCTCAATTACTGTCATATACTCTTTAAAATTCCATCTCTTGTGTTGATTAGTTATTAGTTATTAGTAATCACATCTAACACTTTTGGAGATGGAGTGGAACAAGGTTGACTTGGTAGGTGAGAAAAGATCAAAGCAATTCTCAAACAAATTATTATGGTAATTAGTGTTTGTCTTGTAGTTGATCTCCAGGGGAGCTTTTAACAGAAGCAGTGAGAGCATGGGAAAACCTGCGTGAAGGATAGGCACACTAGAAGAAACAAAGCTTGCAAAGTTCACGGGACAGTCTGGCAGGGAGACTGGAGGTGAGTGTTACAAAGGGAAATTAAAAGACATACTAGGTAGTAAAGGTGAGAAGTGATCTGAGTGTGCTATACAACCTTCAAGATAGGAGAGCACCACTGGTACTTGGCATTCCTCTTGAACCCCACAGAAGTGTCTAATAACTCTTGGGTTTGTTGAGTCTTAGGCAAAATGGCAACCATTGCTGGAGATCTCATCGACATTAGAGGCACAAACGTCAGAGATGGACAGCCCACCTGCATCTGTAGTGATATTCTATTAGCTGGAGAATACAGAGAATATAGGTGACTGCACTGGAGAACCTCGAGAATACCTTTCCCTGGAGGAAGTACCAAATAAGGCCCAGATGTGGCTATCAGTACATGGATTTTGTGGAGATGGAGTTTGCATTGCCTTAAAGCCATGTTGTGCAGATTCTTGCTCATGGACCACAGTGAAGCAGTCAATAAAATCTACACGTGATCCCCCATTTACAACCCAGCTGCCTCCTGCAAGGAAGAACCAGTTTATTTTGCAGTACAGCCTCCATCTGTAGGCAAGGATCTGCTTCTCTTGGTGCTACTGTGTTATCGCAGGGTCTGTAGAAGTCCCCTGAGATCACTCTCTTAGTGATAAAGCTGTTTCTTAAGTTTCCCAGGGGGAGGGAGGGTGATGCTGTTTGCTGCTCTAGAAGGATGGTGCTAATGCTGATGACAGCGACAGCCCTGTAAGGTCTACAGGGGCTGGCTGGCTGCCGAGCCCACAATCTGCCCAGCCCTGCAGTCCTAGCAGCCGGCTGGCTGACAGTTCCACGGGTGGGCTGCCACCCCTTGCATTGGCAGGGCTCCTTTGCCAGGATGAGAACTGCCTGCAGTGAACAGCTCGTTATTAGTGCTCTACTTTTCGCAGCAATTAAGTCAAGAACCATGGCACCTGTTCATCTCACCTCCCTCGTGGGAATTAACATGCCGTATGGGAAAGAGATTTGCGTCTGTTAAAGGCAAAAAGCAATGAGGTTCTTCAGGGAGCAGGAAACTTGATGAATTTACAAGATTTTTGAGAACTGCTTTTACCCTGGGGGTGGTGAGAATGTCCTAGATAATTTGATTTTAAGTAGATGTTCGCTTTCTGTTAGTTTTCTCCACGGCTAAGGAACACTTATGCCTCAGTAAAAACCACTGAAAAGACCCTGACAACACCTCAGATCTGTTTGATAATGAGAATATAACTGCCTCAGTTTGGATGAACAATGTTTAATCTGTACTTCTTCTATGTACAAAGGCTTTGAAATAGACCTTGGTTTTGCCAGAGGATTTGCTGTGTGTATCTACTTAAGCAGTGAACCTGAAAAAAAGGCATAATTGTTCATCTTGCAAGGGATTACCTCATTCTGTCTAAACAACCTGACAGGACAAAACAAACCAATCTTTTAAAGAGATGTATTTTTACCATGAAGATGTGGATATTCAGATGGCATGTAGATGCTGTTGGTTCCAATTAAAATCAATATCTGTCCTGATTTGTGGCTGTTGTCTCTGTGACAGCGAGGGGGCTAGATAAGGGGACCCATCTGCTCAGCTTTCCCAAAGGGGCTCCAAACTAGTGAATGACCTGCAGTGTTTATTATTAAGTTTTCAAAGGGAAACTTGTTTTGATCTAATTGAAGGAATAATATGAGAGAGGTTATTTCTGGTCAGTTCCCTGCTGTTTTCACTCTGGAGAATATATTCCAGGTGTTAGCTAGGCAATGCTATGATACAGTACTGACTTTCCCTTGTGTTTAGGCATGCTAGTGCCAGTGGACCAATAAACTGTAGTTATGAATATAAAGCCAATCCTTTCAGAAAAACCTTTTGCTAACTATTTAGTAAGCCAGATGGTTAATGACTGCGTTCGTTTTCAAAAGCACTATTCCCCAGGAGCAAAGTAATGTTATTTTTCAACATCTTAGTCTTCCTTTTTCATCTAGTTTATTTCTCCTCTTTTCTCTCATACTCATAGCAAAAGATTGATTGTGAGAGAGTGTCATTTTTCATTAACTCTCACGGAAATGTAAGTTGCTAACTGTTCTCCCGCTTTCTGTGACAACAGATCTCAACTGTCTAAATAGGGAAAATGTGGATCTACAATTACATGTTTTATTTGGTATGGGGTGTAGAACAGATGATCTTTATTGATGACGTTGTAAATTAGCATGCCATGTCATCCTTTCACAATACATATTAGACACTGTATGTGCATCTTTAGACAAGCAAACAGAAAAAGCCAAGCATGTACAAGGCAATGACTCAGCCTAAGTCTGGGAAAGGAAATGGCTACAGGCTTCATTTCTACAGGCATGATCAACCAGGTAGGACAGTAATGTACTGAGAAAAGCAATCTCAGACTATAGATTATTTTGTGTTATATTAAGACTTGTGAGGATCAAGATTTCTCCGTTAAGTTGCTGGACTGAACAATTGGAAAAAAGATCCTGAGTTTAGGTGGAGCTGAAATAGAAAGAAACTGTTAGAACTTTTTGAAAACCTCCTTTGAAGTCAATATGGAATGTTTTCTTTCACCTTATTTTCTTCTAAAATACTATGGTAAGTATTTTAAAAAGTAAAAAACAAAATGGACATTTCAAAAAATATCTTCTTTAACTTTACAAAATTCCTTCTGCCTCCCCTTTTTAAATTTTTGTTTGTTTGTTGCATATCTTAAATGGATGTAATTTGACTTGACAACTGCATTTGAGAGTTGAATTAAATTCAGTATACTGGTAACATACTGTAAAAAAAAGTGAATTCTCTGAATGGGAAATCTAATATAAATTAAAATATAAATTAAATTGTCAGAGAAATTAGATGAACAATAGAACAAGAGATTGTTTTTGTCGAAAATATTAAATGTTCTCCCTGTAATTTCAGTCATCTGAACTGTATTCTGGGATTTAGATAAATTTGTCCATATTGTTTTGTTCCAGGAAATAAGGATGATCAGGCCAAAAAACAGCAAAATTTCTTGCAATCTCCTCTCTGCCTCTATCTTCAGAGTCATGACACTCTCCACAAACACAACACCCTGCTTCATTCCCTTCTTTACTTGCTTGCCTTTGAACTCAGCTACCCTCTCTCCCCTCCAAAAAAAAAGTGCAGAGAGCAGTAGGTTACACACAGTTAAAGAAAAAAAAGTTCTTAATTTCTCCTACTGATACTTCTACTTATAAAAAGCAACTGGACTCATGTTCAGCCATTCCACGTATAAGGTCATCCTGAGCGACAGCAATAACCCATGAGTTGTTGGATAAAACAGAGATGTTGTGCCTCCTTCCACTCCAGTGGGGTGGCAAATCTTGTTTTTTGTTCCCCTTGCTTTTAACTTCACTTCAAACCAATCTTCTCCCTCCCATTTTTTTTTTTTTTTTTCTTTGGTTGCCACTCTGAAAAAATGTGTTATTCACACAAACCAAATGAAGCCGCTAAATGTAATCCATTAAATTGTTCTAGTTCTTTCATAGGGAGTGGGTAAAGTATTCCCTGGCTTTCAAGCAGTTTGTTTTATTGCACCAGACCAGTTGCACTGCACTAAAAAGTCTTTACTAATCAACAGAAAAATCTCTAATTCTCTGTTGTGTTGGTGTGAGGAGATGGGGAGAAGCTGTGATCCGAGGCCAGCCATTGTTTCAGAGCAGAATGCTTGGTGATTGACAGTTGCAAATTAATGGGAATGATTTTGAGAAAGAGCTTGTCACATGAGGGCCTGGCCATCCTGGATGTGCTGTCTGTGCTTTAACTTTTTAATTCCATCTGGAGTTTAGACAAAGAGGCCTGGATGAATCCTGCTCTCTGTCCATTTGGCTGTCATCATTTTGATTAACCTGACTCTTCAGCAGGAGCGAAAAGTAGCTGGCTTCAGTCCACACAGACATCAGGAAAATAGCTGCCATAATGACCCAATGATCTCCACAAAAAGAGATCCTGGGGCTAATCTGCTTTTTCTCCTATGTCTAATTACAAGCTTTTCTTCCTGTTTATATTAACAATTTTTGCAATATTTTGATTAAATAGTTCTTTTTGGAGCTGTGGATAAGTCAGAAATAATTTTTTACAGAACAGGTGTTATGTAGAGAGGCAAAAAAGCAGAAAGGAAGAAATTAAAGGGAAAATCTAGTGTGTAAAGGAAATAATGGTTTTCACAACTTACTAACTACAAATAGGAACTAGACAGGATTAGGATCTTCTGCTTGCCATTTTATGGCCCAAAAAAGATTGCTTCCTGCCCATTCCATAGGATCTAGAACATGTGCTCAATTTATTACAAATTATTTTCATTTAAAAAAGTAAAAGAAATTGCAATATTTACATATTTGGATAGCAGTCATTTTAAGCACTGCTAGGTTTTCCCCCTTTTTTTCATGCTTTCCTGTAGTTCCAAGTAGACAGATCAGACCAAGGTGTTTTCTCTGAAACCTAATCCACTTCAGACTTGTCCTTGCTGGAAATACTGGCGTATTCTTCTTGATAACTAGCTAGAAATTGGGTGCTGTACACTGCTCATACTCCACGCAAATTACCAGAAAAAAAGTGTGGGTAGTCCCTTGTGTCATTCATGTCCAATTACAATTAATTGCATGACCTCCAGGCAACTGTACTTAAAACGCATGGCTAGCTTGTATTTCTCCTTTCCAAAGATTTGTCAAGAGTGCAACAACGCGTAGAACACAAACCCTCCCAGCTACTGTTAGGAAGTGATTGCACCTACTCCATGCCTTGGAGCTGTCTGGTGAATATAAATCTGTGAGAGAGAGGAAATTTGTCTTTGGCTCAGGACACTGCAGGAGTAGGTTATTCTAATCTGTCATGCAGTGTGAAAAATGCTTTTGTCTTCCTATAGGGTCAGCCACAGTGCCTAGCTGCCGTGTGCTTTCATAGGCCCATCAAGCCCTACTTCCCAGCCTCTACAGCTGTGACAAGAACCAAGGCAACCCAGGATCTGCCCGTGGCCTGCAGCCAGCTGTGAGCCAGCAGTGCTCACACACTGAAATATATCAGCCAGAAAAGAAATAGAAAAGGTAGAGGTCCTCCTAAGAGAAATGCTGATCAGATGTCCCCACTCTGCTTGTTGCTTTCAGTCCAGGAGGCAAAAGTTCTGCTGCTAGGGAGACATTTTTTATGTGTCCTTCCTTATTTCTTTTCCTTTTTCTCTCATCTTTCCATAACTCCTTACTCCTCCTTCAGCATGAATAGCTAGATGTGATGCTGGAGAGTCATTTTCTGAGCCTAGTTACACAGCAGCAAACTGAAATGCCTCTGGTCTGATTTGGACAACTTGGACTCAGTGTGGATCATGCAAGTGGGATTTGGCATGGAGAAAGAAAGAAAGAGTAAAGAACATGATCACTTAAGATCACGGTCATAAAAAGCCATAGCTCTTGTCCTGCAGATTTGTCAAGCTTTTGGCTCTTTTGTAGAGGTTTCAGTGGAGCAAAAATACAACCTATTTTTAGTGAGCCAGTAAGTGATATGTCGCAGTGGAAAGCTATGGACAGTGTTCAGCTGAGCTGAAGTGCTGATGACTTTGGGACGGCATCTCTGCCCTAGCTGCTTGTTCTGACAGACCAGCTATGCAACTGAGGGGGTCATCAACATTTTATTCTTACTTATTTCTGAATAGAAAAAACACCATCATGGATGATACATAGGGGCTTTCAACAGACTGCTCTTGCAGATAAAGTACTCATACCTGGGAGAGAGAGTTGAAGTTAGGTTTCCAGTTCTTTGCAAATGAATAACATAATCTCACTTCTGATTTTCCCTTTAAGTAGTGAGTATGTTTATTACTCTGTGAAAGGTACAGTGGAATAAGTAGCAGAACAGCCTTTAAATAGCTGGAAATCTGAACATCAGTCTTGGATGACCATACAAAAATTATTTTCTTTATTTTCCTCTGCACTATTCAGACTCATTAATTACTGATATGTATTTTAACAGTCAAGTACCTTCTGAGGGTTCTGGTTGTTGTATAGCCCAGGCTGATGACCACAGGGTCCTCGCTAGCGATGGGTGGGCTGGCTGGGCTGCAGTTAGTGTCTGCTTGTTCAAAGGTGGTAATACTTGGTAGGTATAATATCACCTTCCACCTGAGCCTTCATATGAGATTTACTGGGAACAGAGTGGGATGCAAAGGGGATTTTTGTTGATATTCTTAAGTACACTGGTATGATGGGGACAGAAGGAGCACAGATTTCAGTAGCCACAATGGAAAGAGGCTGCAAGGAATAATGGTTCAGACCACAAAATGAAAATTACTGTTAAGCAGAGATGTTCCACCTAGGCATGGAGCTGAGCCAAGCCACAGTTTCAGACATCCCAGAACTGCAAGGAAAGTTCAGCATTAGTTCTCTCTTCCATGGATAGCTTTTCTGCCTCAATAACGTGGTATACCAGAACTTTGGATTCAAATATCCATTCAGATTTAAAAGTATTCAGGTCTGGGTACAGAGAGTCTCCCTCCCATTCCCTCACCACATGCTCTTTCACTGTCAGCAAAGTGCCTGCCTCAAAACCCCACTGACGAACACTTCTGATGTTTGCAATCCTTCATTTCCATGTCCTAGCTTTAACACACCGGCACAGACATAATCTTGACATGTACTTTGGTGAAGTTAACTGAGCAATGCCACTTAATAAAAGTCCCATAAAAGTACAATCTTGTGCTTGGAGGAGATTTTATTTATGGAGACACAGAGAGCAATGTGTGTATGAGTATGTACTCTGTAAAAAGTCCATTAGCCAAGGTGTAAGTGAAATGAATCTGACCTCTGTGTCATTAACATGCTGTCTGCAAAGGTGCCACTTCAGAGCATTCCTGACCTCACCCCAAACCCTCAGTGACAGCTGAAAGTGAGAACAGGGTTAGAGGATGATTTTTTTAAAGTGAATCAAGCAGTGTTTTGTCTGTGGAGTACAAGGAGGAAAAAAAAAGAAAAAAAAAAAAAAAAAAAAAACAGGAAAAAAAGTAACTCAGGCTCATGATAAATCTTGGTCTTTTTCCAAGTCTTACTGAAAGCTCTAGCCAAAAAGTAAGAAACAGTATCTGAAATGTTTGTGAAGGAAGGCGGCTGTGCCAGCACTTGTCCAGCAACATCTGAGAGAAGAGAGAATTTTATAAGTGATTGCCTTAGACTTGTTGCCATTATCAATTAAGCTTAGAAATCTCATTTGATATGCTCGGCCATCCTGTGTGCTTGCCAGAAAGGCAAGACTTCTCCACAGCTGCGGCCCTGAAGATCATCAAATTATTCAAAGGAGAAGTGAACAAATGTAGCCAGTGAGGTGATACTGAATGTGTGTACTTTTCCTAAAGAAAAGCCACATTGGCTGGGGGCCCAGAGCTGGCACTTGGCGCACATCGCATGCCGCTTGTCACTTGTCAATCTTCATGCTTCTTGCACATACAACAGCACCTGGTAATGAGACAATTTTGTTGCACCCTCATCTCTGGCAGAGGGCATGCTACTCCCGGTACCAAGATGCGCAGAACAGTTCTATTATGAGTGACTTATGTCTCACTTGCATGCCAAGAGATTTGACATACTGGATAACTATATTATGGAGGAAGCAACGCCAGCTTCAAACATGGCTTTTGCTCTGCGGCTTTGTTCATGTGAACATTCCTGTGCTTTGAGGTTTGTAGCATATAGCTTCATTATGTACTCAGGGTGAGAAACGAGCCACATATCCAGAGCTGTCAGTTTACTTCATATTCTGCCTGTGACCTCAGTTCTCTGTCTCTCCCTGTGCTTGAGTAGTCCATGTGGTCTTTTAGCAAAGGTGCTTGTGAGGAGCCCAGAGCACTCTCTGCTGCCATTTCCAGTCTAAAAGGTGGTGAGGGAGGCTGGTTCCTTTACTCATGGGTAATATTTGTCCATACTGTTGGGAATAAAAATATATTTGCTAAGGAGTGAACTCCTTAGGAGCTCTCCCAGTCTAGCTAAATATTTCACAGCAGTGAAGATGAGTCACTGTGGACTTAAATTAAATAGAAATAAAAGTTAATACAGCTTCTAAAATATTCACAAACGTTATCCCATAGGGTTTAACCCACATCTTAGATTAATTGAGACCTCCACATTGGTCTCTTAAGTGTCACTTATGTTAGGTAATAGAATAGCCCAGCAAAGATAATTGTGAACACTTCTGAGAGTTTGAAAATGTGACTGAGCTCTTGAGTTGCTAGGTTCTCGGTCTGCTTCACTCAGACCAACAAATGAGGAAAATTGTATTCGGGGAGAAGAGAAATATAGTTCTTTTCTAAATTCTCCTGTAGTTGGGCCCACAGGGCTGGTGACAGCTGCAGCAGGAGTGTAACAGAAGGACAGGATGGCCCTAGTGGTGACCCCGCTGCTCCTGAGATATAGTGTGGATGTGTTTCTCTGACAGAGGCAAATAAATGGGTTTCAGAACTCTACCCCAGAGCATGCTGAGGAGATGTTTTTTGGCATACCACTAGGGGAGAGTTACAACAATGTTGGCAGAAACCTTTCTGCAGGAGCTAGTATAGCATCCACCTTCAGGGAGTCCTTACCTTCTCTGGCGTGTTTTGTGATCTGGCACAGCGACAGTTCCTTTACTGTGCCCCTCAATTTGAAAAATAGCAATAAATAAGTCCTTCTGTGCAGGAAACTTTTAGATCTATTCTTTGGAAGCAATCTGGTGATAGAAGGGCAATCTCTACAAGCCCCTATTAAACGGATTCACTGCTTATGCCACTGAAACAAGCAGCAATTTTGGTCCAGAAACTCTTCATCTCAGTCATTCAAGATGCTGTGCCTCTGGCACTAATGCATACCAGTTTATCTGTGAAAATGTGCACTGCAGACAGCTACCAGCAGCAGCTTAGGGTGGCTGCTTCTCTTCCCCAGTACACTGTGACCCTCTCGCCTTCATTCTGTGTGCCCCATGGAAGGACTCAGCAAGGGTAAGGCTATTCTAGCAAGCACTGCTATAGCATTCTTCCCAGAAGATGCAGCAAATGTAACCAAACAATACTGGAGACCAAAGAGAGGAAATTTGGTCCCAGTCCCAACACAGCTAGGGAAATGATACCTGCCCTCAGAGCTCCTTTGTCCCCCTGTGCTCTCATGTTTCTTGCCACTAATTATATCCTTTTTAAGGCCTTTCAGTACAATTAAAAAAAAAAAAAAAAAAAAAAGTAGGGAAAATGGCAGGGACACCCCCTGAATTAATTGATCTTTGAACTTTATTAATGAAAGTCTAATCATGCATCCATTAAAACATCTGCTCCATTCATGTCCTACCAGCATTTTCAGGGGATGGGCCAGGAGTGTATTTTCAGGTTAACCTCAGAGGGAGACTAAGCTGTGAAATGCAGAAACCCTACCCCAGACACATAGGTCCTAATGTAAAAAATATGTGATCTTATCAGCGGGCAGCCTCCTCTCTGCTTTCTCGAGACATCTAGGCAGCAAGAGAGGAGATAAAATCCATGCAGATAAATGTCAGTGGTGTCTTACAGATAAATGCATTCAGCAATAGAAAGGATAATGCTTTTGAGTGTAAATTTTCAAATAGAGGACTCATTAACAGGATTTCATGCTTAAGCACTTAAGTATTAGATCCCTAGAGAGACTGTATTGTGAAGTGCAAGAAATTGAAACCATAATAATAATAAAAATAATCTTATATATTTTCCTTCCAGTAGGATGAGTATACAGAATACTATTCTCCACACTTCCATAAGCAAAGGATCCCTAGCACAAGAAAGATATGGAGCTGTTGGAGCAAATCCAGAGGAGGGCCAGAGGACAATCAGAGAGCTGGAGCACCTCTCCTAAGAAGAGAGGCTGAGGGAGCTAAGCTTGTACCTCTTTGTACTTCTTGTAGTTTCCATTGCTTGTGGTATTTTGCCTCAAACCTCATAGAATGCAGTTTCCAAATATGATGAATATGACTATTTCCTTTAACTCAGATCATAGATACAGGAATCAGCCAAAATTTCTCTTCTTCTTCAGCTTACCTGCTGTTAGGGCTGGCGATCACGTTTTTGATAAAAATTTCATGCTGGAAGTCAAAGCTTAATGACACTATACATGATGTCAGTATGATGGGACTATGTGACTTGCTTATTCAAACTGTACCTTGGCTTTCTGCTAATTGGACACTTTTCTAAATTCATGGTCATTGATCTTTCACATCCATATTGAAATTTCAGTGAAATAGCCAGCAGCTATTTATTTTTCAATCACACATACCTCTAAACATGCAAAAGATGAGGATCAGAAACAACTTGGAACAGAAGCTGAAGTAAAATAGCAAGAAACCCAGACTTAAATATCTGAAGAAATGGATCTGTGCTTTTTTAACTAGAAGGAAATGTTCTAGTTCAGAATTTTCCCTAAACCGCTAACGCTTAGAATAACATACTTATGATTTTTTTTTTTTGACTCTACTATATGATACACTTGTGAAAAGTCTATGCTGTCCTTGCCATGCTTTTTCTTTCTCTGAACAGAGAAAGGGCTATAGCATATAGAAATATATGCTGCAGCTAGCAAGACTTGTTTTATTTGTTTAAATCATCTCTACCTGTTTGTTTCCTTGAAGCTTTTCACTGGGAGAAAGTTGCAGTCAACATGTTCCTACATATGCCAATTAGAATCTTCAAGCCCACACTTTCTCCTTTTCTTCTCTATTTTTTTTTTTATTTGAACAGATTTTCCTGCCTGGAAGCTTCCTCGTGGGCCTGGGAGGCAGATTACACTTTTCTCCGTGGGATGCATCCAGCTGGTTGCAGGAGATCTGGATCCTGTCGTTATTTCTGCTACTAACCTACTTTGGGCAAGCTGCTTCCTTTCTCTGTGCCTTTGTGCCCTTGGTCACCAACTGAGATTAGAAACAGTTCAAGGAAAAGCATGTCTGTAAAAATTACAATGAGTTTGTGCAATACTTTTAGCACAGTGGGGTTCCTCAGTCAGTGATGGCCTTAAACTATTGCTAAAGGACAAACAAGAGTAAGATCCCTACAGCTGCTTTTGATCCACATCTCTCAATGACTCTTCCATCTCATCCCATATCATCCTTTAATCCCTTTATCTTCTCATTTTTGTTGTTTCCTTTTGTCCACACCAGCTTATGGAGGTTTTAATATGCTTTCCTTCCCCACAGCTCTGAATGCTTGAGCCAACATTGACATGTTCTCACACTAAAAAGCTTCCCTTAGAAACTGCAGTGTCACTGTAATGGGAGCCCAGATAAGCACTTGCCTATACCAAAACTATAAAAGTGAAGAAGGTTAACGTTTGGCTTCTTCTTTTTTTTTTTTTTAATAGTAAGATTTTTCCAAGGGCCTGACTCTGCAGCTTTTTTTCACACAGGATTGCTTTCTGTTTGCAGCAAGAAACACTGGTTGTGGAGCAACTGAGACCTTAATGATGACACTCACCACTTTAATTTGCATGGCAAACAAGTTGACCAAGAAACAAATGGAGTATAATCTGTCTCATCACAGGCAACAGAGCAGATCTGCTGGCAGGTGGGCTAGTGTTTGAAGCCCTACAGAAGGTGGTGATGTTGTCTTCCTCTAGCTGAGAATAAAGCTATGTCACAGCCAGAAAGTACATGAGGCCATAAAGAAGCAAAGATTTTAGCTATGTGTTCAGGTCGGTAAGCTGTTGCCTGTCCTTAACTCTGTCTGTATCTTAGCGATGGTTTCACCTGAAAAAGTATGTCACTAACTATGGGAATACAAGAAAAACTGTTCAGATCAGCAGCTGTGGAGCAAGATAAACAGCATGAGAACCAAGGACACCTCTAGAAGAAGAAAGAACATCTTACGCATCTGATTGATAAGCACCTGCATGAATGGTTGAAGAGTGCTTTGTAGAATGCTCTGTTGACACATAAAGGTGGATGGGAAGGTTGTAGGGGTGGATGGGAAAGCTAGAAAAAGAAAACTTGTGAAGGTATATAAGTGATATGAGAACTTGTAATAAACGATTTGGATCATTCACATCTGAGGCCATGCATCAGACACCACAACTAACCTTTGATGTTTTGGTGGTCATTATAGCTGGTCCTGTCTTCAGGCAGTCATCTATTTTTGGAGAACATAGAATTGAAATTCCTGGTGTAATTAAGTAAACCAATTTTAAAATAAAGGAAAAAAAAAAAAGTAAAGCAAAAGGAATCAAAGGTCTTCATTCAAAACACCTTTTTTTAAAATTTATTTTACGTGGACTTTGGACTCTGAACCAGTGTCTAATTTTTATGTCTATACTAATACTACTGAACACACAGTTTATGCAGTCAATTGTTTGCCATATCCAGAGCTGTTCTACAAATAACTCAAGGCCTCCTGACAGACAGCATGAGTAAAAATTAGCACAAGATTATTGGAGGCACCAAATCACGCCATGGACTTGTTGTTTGGATAATAAAGTTCAGAGGTACAGAGGATAATCTCATCAGAGAGACAGGGTGACCAACTCTCAGTTATCATCCTCTGTACACTTCCTTTTTAGCTAATTAAACCTTAATTCTTCACAGGAAGCAGTTTCTGCATATTCTGCAATAGCTTGGCTTCATATTGTTTAACATATCTCTCTTGTTTTTATCTGGAGAAACAGGAAAAGTAAAGCTTTATCTTTCTGTTAGTGTATTATTAGTTCTTATCTGACATAGTACGTGCTCCAGTCTTTGAGAATAAAGATATATATTTTAAACAACTACTCTAGGATAAAAATGTGAATGAGCTTTGAAGCTGGGGAGTTTCACTATACACGCTATTTCCTCTCTGTAGTATGATAGGGAAAGAACTCTGACTCTGGATTTTACTTTCACATCATTATTCACTGCTTTCTTTGTTTGAACAACATTATTTCAATGTTCCCAACTTCAGGCGTTCATAAACCATCACGTTCCTTAAAATACCAATAAACTCAGCATCTTTTTGTCTTCTGGTGGCCCTGTCAATAGGATTTATATTTTCAACTTTTCTTCGCAACCACAAAAGGTAGAAACTATATCTTCTAGGGGAATGGAACATGACAGTTTCCTGTAATTGTATGACTTCAGAAGCCTTGGGTTTCAGAAAAAAGCTAGCTCTCTCCTAATAAAATCACAAGTGTTGGCAACTTTGTTCCTGACTTTGACCACTTAATTTTGTAGCAGGGTCTCACAGCACAATATCAAAGCACAGCTGACTTTGCTTTTCAGAAAGAAAATTTTGCTTCACAGTCAGCATTAAAATTTATGGAAGAATCGGTCCCTGCTGCTCACCAGTCTTCCATGTAATCCAGTTCAACAATATATTTGCAAATGTTGTGTTGAAATGAAGAATCCATTTACAACAATTCATAAGTCATGTTGGAAATTATGAACTAGCTCTGTATGTGAATTTCATACATGAACATCTTTCTGAGATGTGTTTGTTTTGTTTAGTTTTGGTGTTTTTTTTGTCCATGTTACTCAACCTAGCCTGAATCTGGGGTAAAATTCCTCTCACTAGAGAAAGACTAAAAATTCTAGCAAGATTTATACACTTTGCCTTCATAATTAATTTACTTCAAAAAAGAAAGTAATTCACTCAAGAGAAAAATTGCACTGGGGAGCGAATTATCTGTCAGTGGTACACCTGATAGTTGTCCACAACCCCTCCAGGGGCTAATTTAAGAGGTTTGATGACAAATGAGGGATGTTTATGGAGAGCAGTTCCTTACTAAGGATGAAGACTGCTGGAGTCAGAGGTACCCGGCTTTCCTGTCCCTGGTGTCCTACACGTATAGGTCTTCAGTGAAAGAATGAACAACAGTGGAAAGGATTTGCTTTCAGCTAGTTCATTTGCTTGTTTTTAAGGGCTGTATTGTTTTATAAACTGCAAAGCCTTGAATATTTTATGTACCACACCTTGAGATTAAACAAGGAGGAATTTGCTTGGCTTCTCCAGATAGTCAAAATGAAGCTGAATGTCCAGTGGTGGTCCAGAAAGAATGATCATTTCATTCAGAAATGACACCCTGGTTTGTACTAGAAATAGCATTGCCAGCAGGAGCAGAGAGATGATTATCCCTTTGTACTCAGCTCTGGTGAGGCTGCACTTGTGTTCTGTGATCATTTTTGGGCCCCTCACTACAAGAAAGACATTGGGGCCCTGGAGCATGTCCAGAGAAGTGCAATGAAGCTGGTGAGGGGTCTGGAACACAAATCTTATAGGTAGCGGCTGAGGGAACTGGGATTGTTGGAGAAAAGGAGGCTCAGGGGAGACCTTATTGCTCTCTACAACTATCTGAAAGGAGCCTGTGTCAAGGTGAGGGGTCGGTCTCCTCTCCCATGTAACTAGTGACAGGACTAGAGGGAACGGCCTCAACTTGCAACAGGGGAGGTCCAGATTAAATGTTAGGACAATTTCTTCCCTGAAAGAGAGGTTAGTTTCTGGAACACATTGCCCAGGGAGGTTGGTGGAGTCACCATTCCTGGAAGTGTTCAAGAAACATTTAGATGTTGTAGTAAGGGACATAGTTTAGTGGGAAAATCTTGGTTGTAGTTGAACAGTTGGACTGTATGATCTTGGAGGTCTTTTCGAACCTTGTTTACTCTATGATTCTATGACTCTAATTTTAAATTTTACACTTTGAAGACAGATGAAAACACTGATGCTACAGTACTATGGATGCTATGGATCAATGTGCTAATGTGCTATTTTTTTTAGAAGTACTGATAACAAATATAACATCATTGAATAAATGGTTTCTTTGGTCCCATTAAGAAGCACACCAAAATCTCCTGATTTGTTTGAATCAGAAAATATTACACTGAAGCAATTTTCTTTAACATTTGTCAACATATATAACATAGATTTATAGAATTGTTGTAGCTACTGGTGACACATCATTGATGGTTGGTAAAGAAGGACTTATAAAATTAATATAAGATGATGTAATTTCCCCCAGCAATTCATTTTTAATGAAAAACAGTGCATAGGAAATCAAGAAAAATTATGTGTGAAAGCTGTAAAAATAGATAATGCCATGCAAATCATCATCAAAGCTGTGAATTTCTTAAAGTCTGAGGGATTACATCATTGTCAATTCCAAGAGATCCTTAAAGTATGGATTCTGATTATGAGGACACCATTTACTTGGTGGCTAAGTCGGAGTAAAATGCTAAAAAGGTTTTATGATTTGAGAAATGAAGTCAAGTCATTTACAAAAACAAAAGGAAAATTTGTGCCAGAACTTGAAGATTAAAAATGGTCACAGATTTAGAATTTTTGTTGGATTTGACCACTCATTTAAATGAGTTAAACATGCTTCTTCAAGGTGAAAATTAATTTATCTTTTCTATGTTTCAAAACATAACAGCATTAAAAAAGAAACTTAAATTATGGCAAGCTCAAGCTATAACAATTTTATGCATTTTGATACATTGACTAAACACAGTTCAGTTAACAGAAAACATGCATCCGTTTTGCTTTCCATTTTGATAAAACAGTTTGAGAATAGGTTTCAAGATTGCAAAAAAAACCCCATCAATTATTTGGCATGTTTGAGGCTTCATTTTTAGTTGGCATAAATACATTGCCTGCAAATAGTCAAATAGAATATATAGAGTTGTAATCAGATATTCAACTCAAAAATTTGATTATATCTCCTTAATACACTTTGTAAGACCTATCTTACCAGAGAAAAGTATTCCTCACAGTATAACCACGCTGTATTCATCTTATCTTTTTTTTGGCAGTAAATATATTTGTAAAAAACTATTTTGAAGGACAAAGCACAGAAAGAGTAAAATTTCGTAAAAAATCTCTCATGAACACTTTGAGAATTCACCAAGAAATTCAGCTACTTCTATTAAACCAAACTGATGCATTAGTTTCACCAAATCAGAGTCAAATATCCCACTGGTTTTATATTTTTGATGTTCTCACTCTTTTTTTTTTTACATTTTAATAATATTTATATAAAGAAATAAAATAAATTTTGTTAGTCATATACAATAAGTACATTTTATACTTTAACTGAGACCCAAGGCAATTCCTCTTCACTCAGTTCAACCCAGGCAAGTCAAAAGGTTAGAAACCCATGAGCTAAAGAAGCTGCTAACTTTTAAGTACACAGAATAGTCACATAATCCTTTAGGTGATATTCATCTTTCCTTTTCTTTCTTACAGTTAAATGTTCATTGTAGTTCTCAACTTTTTTTTTTTTTTTAAACAAACTGCTTGTGAAAATTGTTTCTTTCCCTTTTGTATCACAAATACCAAAAAGGAACACCACTTTCTGTATATGCTGCTTGTTAAATCTGTCCTTTATGAATAGCATAAAATCAAATCTTAAGACATTAACTATAACCAGAAGATGGCTTAGGTGAACATAGATTCAGTGCTCAGTTCAGTCAATATTTCTTTTGAAATCAAGCCGAGATCATCCCCAGTTTCAATTAATATCGTAGGAAACTTGTAACATCTGGTTTAACAAAATTTTAAGTGTCTCTCTTAACTAACTTAGAGTCCATTTGAGTTGTAATTTTTTAAAAAAGATTTTGTTGAGATGACATACTTTTTCAGTTCTGCTATTTGTCTTTATGAAACATTCGTTAATATGCGTGGAATTTGGCAGCATGCTTATTGCACATAATGTCTTTTCAAATTGTAATCTTTGAAAACTGACATGATTTCCTCATAAATTAAGCCATATTATTTGTCTCAACAAAAAAGTACTCATCTGTCCAGTTTTCATTGAATGCTTCCTTCATCCACAATTTTTCTCGTTTGGATCATTTTCTTTTACGATGACATTAGGTAGGCTGGATTATTGTTATAGGTATTTATTGTGTTTTACTCACCAACTGGCACAAGCACACATAGTATCTAAGACACGTGTTTCAATTTGACTGAGTGTGTGTGGCAGGTGCAAGAGGAGAAGTTAGCACTGCACTGTGCCTTCCCCATGCCATGGTTTCAGCCCAGATGGTGACAGTCAATGATATTTGCTTGTTGCTGAGTGATAGGGGTGCATTCAGGATTGGAATGGGGCTCTTGATGAGGAAGAGCCTCTGCCATAATAGCATGGGGCAAGGGCATGCAGCCTGCAGACCCTGGGTTGGGCATGCTTGTTTGAGATAGTCATCAGAAGCTGAAAACCTATGTCTTTAAAAATGCCAGTATGATGAAGACATAAACGTGGCCTACTGGTTGTTTCATTATTACTTTATAGAAGCAATGGTTCAGATTGTTCAAACAGCATGCATGCATAGTGATAAATCAGAAGAGATGGCACAGGGATGTACACATGCAGTGACTTCAATCTCACCATCACCCAAATTTCACAAAAATTTCCAGAGTTACGTTACGCTTTTTCTTGTGTGTACACAACAAACTTGTCCAACTCATCCATAAAAATTCAAATCTTTCTAATAAGAATCTTATCTTCATAGTCTTCTGCAAAGGGGACTCTTTAGATCATATTCTGCCATCAGTTAGTTTTCTCTCTAGTCTTTCAACTCTCCTTGTACCATTCAACCAGTAAACTAAACTTAGATTCCCCTGGGTCCCTGTCCTATTAGCTCTCATTGAAGGATGTGACTAAGAATCTCATTCAACCAGTGGAACATAAAACAAATTTGTTATAAAATAATTGCTGTCTCTCTTAATAAATACTGATTATAAGTAGCATTTTGTCACAATTCTGTTATGAACAGAAAAAGTCCCATGCTGGTCTAAAACTTAAAGACTAAAAATACAGTCAGCGTACATACGCTTTTTTAAGAATTCTTAAGGGAATCATTAAAAAAAAAAAAAAAATCTCCCTAGAGAAGAAAAATAATAACAATCTAACAACAATATCTAATGTTAGGTCAACCTAAGTTTTAATTACTTTTTAGATCACATCTTATTCCAGAATTCCTTTTCAAGACTGAAACAGATTAGAGACCTAGTAACATGGAAAAGGCTGCTATTCTAATAGCTCTCCCCTGGAAGCAGAAATTATAATTTAACATGTAAGAGAGGTAATATCCAGAGCTCTCCTTCTTCACTGTTTAGATCTAAAAGGATATGTTGCACCAGAAAAGCACTTGACCATTTCTATTTCATCAGGTGTTTCATATCCGTAAGAAAATCTTCCATTTGCACTGGACATATTGAGTGAAGCTGGTGATGAGCTCTTACACAGCCATACATTTGCACGCTGCATCATACAACAAAATCTATCAAAGGAAATTCATGAGTGAAATTTTTCTTTCTTTTTTTTTTGAATAGGCAAGTTTGATTTTTAATCCCGTGTTTACTATGGCATGTTCATGAGGTGTGGACTAATAACAGCTCTGAAGTCTTATGTGCCTATGAGTTTATGACTCTCAAAATAGTATAGAGAGAGTAGCACTAGACTGAATGCTGTTTATTAAAACAGCGTTCTTCCCCTCAAATGCTGTATTTCATACCCAAAAACTTTACCAAATGAAAACGGCCAAAGTACTAGAAATGTTGAATGCCATTTCCAGTGTATTTAAAGAATGCAAATAGGAAAATAAGAATTAACCAGAAGATTGAGCCTCTTTTTTCTCTTGGACTACTGAAAGTTTATTCAGCTGTTTCTGATGTCTTTATACTAATTTTTTCTTCAGCCATCTGTGCTAGCTTTTTTTTTTTCTCCTTCTAAGGATATAGAATTCTCCTGCATGCTACTCGTTAGTGAAATACTTATTTTAACTTCATGTTGATTTCATACAAAGAGAATGTAGGCTTTACATGAAATGAGCATATCAACATATTCCTCTGCAGCATATCGCTGTTCAAAGGCTTTGCTTTTGTAAGACTGTTTTCTTTACCCCTTCAGAGCTGAAAATATTACTCCTCCACAAGCACCATTTAAGACCCAAATGTCAATGAACCAGGCAGCAAAGTGACAGTTACTTAAACAGCACACGATTCGAGACAGTTTTAGGAAATTCCTAACACTTTGCGTCCCATTTCTTTCATGGATACAAAGGGACAGATTGTGCCTGACCTTGGGGGATGCACAAGAGGCACAGTGGGAGGAGGGGGAGGCCAACAGGCACATGGTGCTTTCCCTTTTGCTTTGCCTTCTCACTCCATACATGCTATTCCCTTGTTGGGAGGATGGGTATGGTCTATTTTTTTTTTTTCAGCTATGAGCACAAAGACTATCTGGGTTAAAGTGGATAGAATTAATATTGGTTTTGCCACTGCATACCCTATTAGATACTAAGCACAGAACTGGTTAAAAGGTAGGAAAATGGGTTCATCACTTACGAACCCATTCTGTCATAATTTGTTCTGTACATCCTGGGCTTCTCTGCAGTTAGACCTTCATGAACTCCCTTAATAAGGAACGAGGGCTGCTGAACTCAGCCTGTGGATCATCAAACAGCCTAGCCAAAACCCTTTTAACACAAGGGATAAAGAGAAACTGGCTTGGTGGCCTGGTGGCTAGGAAATTCAAGAGGATTGAATTTAGGCTTATCCGCCTGATATGAAGGCAGAACATTTGATATCTTCCATGTTTGACATAGGTTTTTGGGTTTTTTTCTTTGGAGAGTGTAGTTAACAAAATACGCAAGTTAGAGATGTAGTCAACGAAATACATAAAGCGGGGGCTGTCAAGGTCACCAGGCGTAACCAGGCGTAATCTGTGTGGGCCCCCTTGCGTGGCTAGCGAATACGTGAAAGGGGGGCTGTAACAGTCATCAGGCTCTGCGGGGGCTCCTTGACTCATGAGAAACCATGATGAGACATGGCAAGACAAGACATGCCACACGTCTATTGGGCACAGATAACCGTAGCAAGGGTGACTGGTAGCACTGTGATATAAGGGACAACTATAAGAAGAGTGTGTTGCTTGCAATAAGTGCCATTTGCCGCTCACCACATTGGTGTCATATAAGCGTGTGATTTGGCCGTGGCTGTCTGAGCACTTCACGACGGGACATTAATCAGAGGTTGCCGAAGCAAAGGCAACAGGAGAGAGGGAGAGAATTGGTTAAATCCGAAGCATATGCTTTACCTCTCTGACAGTTTTCAGCTATCAGAATGTTTCCCATTCAATCTGATACCAACAAAGATGACCAACAAAACAAAAATCACTGAAATTTTTAGAATGTTTTCTACCATTCTATAAGCAGTGCTAAAGGATGAGTTTGGCTATGATGGTTATAAAGACATACATGTGCAGAAAAAGCATGGAAACTGGACCACCAATATCAAGGCTATGGAAGGTAGGAAGAAACAATTCTCTTCCTCAGTTAGAGTGTCTGCCTTTTGTTACTCCAGCTTTGGTTCAGCAATCAGATGCATTTCTCTTTTCTTCCCCAGGCTACTGCTAATAGAAATAATTGCTCTTCACTTAAATTCAGACAGGTGGAACACGGCGGGCTTCCAAATTTTATGCAATGAGCCAAGCACAAGTTTACTTGTTACACTGCAAAAACTTCTGCTGTGAACTCTGTTTAGGAGGTACACTTGAACTTCACATAAAACTGCTACTGATAAAACTGCTACAAAGTCTGTATCACATTAAAAATTTCTTTGCACTTGTTTTTTAAGTAGCTGCTTTATATTTTCTTTTGCAGAGCTTGTTCCTTTTTCTGACTGGCAGCTTTTTCCATTCATTTAAAGACTATCCACCTGGTTTTATGCATGGCAAGTAGTGCCAGAAAAATGATACTTGTAAAGCCGGCTCAACAGAGCAGTACATATCTAATGAGTGCATCACCCACAGGAATAACTGAACCTTACTAGTTGGCATATTACAAGGGCTTTTCCCTCCACTGTGCACACCTGTGAGAATCTAAAGGATGTCGGCTTTGTCTTCTCACACATCAATGAAAGAGTGGCCTTGAGCTCCATCAGCTTGAGGCAAGAGCTTGGTATCACCATAGATGCAACATCTGCCAGAGGGAAGTCAGTGAGCCACCTTCATGGTGATCCATCTCCTTGAAGATATTGTCAGCTCCGTAATTCCCCCTATATTTTGCCATACTAAGAGATCTGTGAAAATGCAAAGCAAAGCTTGAAGGTGTTTTTCCTTTGAGAGAGAGAGGCATAGACTTATTTAAGTAAAGATTTTTTTTACAAGGAATGGATATTCTAGCAGTTTGGCCTAAGCAAGAATATTAAGTGCAAGAACTGTGGTGACTTGGGTTTTAAAAGGAACTCAGCCCTCAGACAATAGGCACTTGTGTTCTCCAGTGCTCAGACAAACACAAGTAGCAGTTGTATGAGGGCTGCTCTGAAAGTAACACTTCCCATTTCATTATGTTGGCCCACAAAGTCAGAGGTGTATGTTGGTGGTATGGCAGTAGAGGTTGAACCTTCCTGTCAATATTCCATTACATTTTGTTGTCATGAGACAGATGGCAGCAGAGGGGCAGTCTGACAAAATGACATTTGAAGCAAAAATGTGTCACTGAATTCTTCTGTGTGGAAAAAATGGCATCCATTGGTATTCATCAAAATTTGCTGAGCATGTATGGAAACTAACCAGTGGATGTGAGCACAGTGAGGTGGTGAGTGGTGCATTTCAGCAGCAATGACAGCAATGTGAAAGGTGAGCCATGTTCCAGATGGCCATGCACAGCTGTCACACCATGAAATGAAGAGTGTCTTAATCGACTCATCTGCACAAATTGGCAAATGGTGGTGATGATGTTGAAAACCAGTGTTTCATATCTGAGAATTCTCTACATCAAATAGTATTATTGTGTTCTTGGTATCTGTTGTATTTTCCATATAAATAAATAGGAAGAATTACTTTCAGAGCAACCTATGTAGATTGGTTTCTATCCAAGATGCTTTCTTTTGCCATGGGAACACTAAGCAGATACCATGAATTAGTCCTGTCTCTTCTGACTGGCCATCAGCCACTCCAAGATATATGCAGAAAACTCTTTGATGATTTAATGTATAGGAAAGGTCTTTAAAGTCCTAAAATTTTCTATGAATTCACTCTGCTTTGAAGGTCCAGTAATGAAAGGGGAATATGCTTTGATTTAAAGAGTGGCTTTAAAACACCTGGCTTTGTATTTAGATACAATTAGGACCACAACATGCTGCCCATTCAGTTTTCCCTGTAATTATTACCTTAAACACAGGACTCTCTGGTCTTTTGTTCAAGCATTACTGCTTGATATGATTTCAAGGATGCTACAGGTGTGCATGTCCATTAGCAGTAGCTGATAACTGTGTACTGTTGCTCTGTTACATCTCCCTTTTTCTTAAACAATCTTTCTTCTTTTTTACATATTTAGTATTAGGTAATTTGTCAGTTTGGTTTCTGTTATGGAAAATGAAGTGAAAGATTTTCAAACCTGGACATGTACAGAGGAGAGACTGCAGATAAATTACCCTGCACATTTCTAATAATCCACTGAAGTGCCTAATGAAGTGTCTGAATTAAATGCCTTTTCTTTTCTCCCCAACAAAAACTTGATAACATTGGCCTAATTGCTTATCTAAAACAAATAGCTCTAAGTTACTGACCCCTCCCCTTTGCTGAGACATAGCACTGTTATCAATCTCCCTGAAGTAACACTCCAGTCATCACACTTTTAGCTGAGAGGTTAATAACAAATGAGTGCTCTGGAGAAAAACAAAAAAAAAAAGAAAAAAAAGCAATTGTTAACACTCCAATCTGGCCTTTCTTACAACTGCAAGTACAACGCTTGACAACTCTTAAGTGGCTGAAAGCCTAGGTAAGTTTTAATCTGAAGCATTATTAATTGGGACAGTTCTTTCTGGTGTATACAATGAAGAATAATAGGGAATTGAAGTTTTAGCACAGATATTTCAGGTGACTGGGGTGCTGGTGTTGCTGAGTGGTAAGACCTGGAAGACTGCACTAAAGCTTTGAGACAGGTCATCAGGAAAAGAGGGAGGAAAGGAGGAGCTGAAGGAAAGAAGAGAACAGATATGATGGTGTAAGAGTTGTTACATGACAGATGAACTAAATTTCACTGATGGTAAGGAAAGAAGAGGCTGTTACCCTCTCTGGTACACCACAAAATTTCATACAACTGTTTTGTATGTATTTGGCTACAAGCAGCATTTATCAAGTCACTCAGACCTATTTAAAAGTTGAAACAGCAGTTTAAATGAAAGAACTCATTTCATTTTTACTTCCCTTCACAGAAATAGAGCCTTTTTGGGTACATTAGTGTGATGTGGCACAGAGCTGTATAAAGATTCTTGTATAAGGAGCCTCCAGACAAACATGCATATCCATATAGCCAAATGAAGAGATGCAAACTTGGACGTGGAAGATGTGCTTCTGTGTCCTTAGGCAATTTCATCTTGCCACTCTTTATCCATCCTACTCAGATGGATAAAGCCCTCTGCATATGACTGCTTTGTGTAATACACATGGACATCTACATTCCTATTACAGACTTGAATTAGGTGCCTCTTTTTTCTTCTAGCCTCTTCCCAGAAGCAATACAGCCTTGCTGGTCAATGTTCAACAGATACTGCATGTTGTAGGATCCAGCTTACTGTTAAGAACTATGTGTTGAGTTGTCAACATTTGACAACACTGGGCTACATACAGATTTTCATGAAGGCTGAGTAAGTCTATTGGCATTGGTGGAATATTTCATAGTTAAACAGCAGGATTGGGTCACGGGCCATTTCTTAGCTGTTCTTAGAACAATGGAAAATGGTCAGTGAGTGAGTATGCAATAAAGTTCATATGATCCGAGTAGCCTTTATAGTATTCATCTCATATGCTAATGACAACTGTTGTCTTATCATACTTCCCCCAGTGTTTACTATTCCATTCCACAATTTCCACAGTATACATTATGTTTGTACCTTAAAGTGGTGGTATTCTGGGCTAGCTAGCTAACAACCAGCACACAGCACTGAACATGGTTGCTCTTCTGCAGAGCTTAGCTCCAACACCCAATCCTGGGCTCCTCTCTTCTACATCACTGGATTCTTGCAGTCTCTTGAGAATGCTTGTACTTGTGTCAGAGCCCTAGGCACATAGGCTCCACAGTCTTTCCTGTAATTCTGTTCATTTAAAGTGATTAGACAAATTGATCATCAGATTCTGGTATCAGCTGTGGTCCAATTTCCCTTCATAAAAACAAGCTCTGCCTAATATTCACAGAGTGCTACAGCTGGATCTGTTTGGGATTTTTTGAACTGAACCCAAGAGTGCAAGACATTCCAGGGTTTATATGTCCAATGGCTTTTGAAGAAGGAGGTGCTCTGTAAAGGCTTTTTTGGACCAAAGGGTTTTTTAGTTCATTCGTGAATAATATTAGTGCCATCTGGAAGCACTGGCAAACTCAAGCAGAAGAATTATGTTCCTGATATAAGAAAGCACCAATCAGAGTCTTGACCACTTTTTTTTTTGTTGTTGTTGCTGTTGAGATTAGCTCTCTCAGAAGTGTCCTTGGCTTCACTGTGGACAAGATGCCCATCAGGAGACTTTTGACTTGAGCCTGGAGAAATCCTCTGTCTGGGGAAACTGGCTCTGAGAATCTAATTCCTGGCTTTCAGCTACTGACTGCTGGATTATTCACAGTGGTTTTCTAAAGCAGACTGCTGTTCCCCCAGGAATGAAGCAGAGACTACTCATTTAACACAGGACTTGAGATTCAACTGAAAACCTGGATCCCAGAGGAACAAAGCCAGTACTCTATTCAACACGTCACTCAGCCTCTTCCCACATGCTATACTGTTACAAAATGAGGCTGTGGCTGGAGTCTTCAATTTCAACAGAAAACAAGACCCAACCCTGCCATGTGGTAGAGGAATGTCAATCTATTTTGATGTTAAGAACCAAAATGTCGCGGATGAAAGAGCATGTCAAGATTTACAGTCCTGTTTTTAATTCATCTGCAGGCACTGATTACTAGCAGCACTAAATCAAGCTCCATTGCCTGTCTGGACAGGGAACACCTGGGGAAGGAAACCTTGATCTGCGCAGTGGCTAGGGCAGGGAAAAGGCCTCAGCTCACCTGCAGTGAGGCCTCAGCCCTGCAGATGGCTGCACTAGAGCTGCTGGTGTAAGCAAAGAGGAGTTGGTGACCCAGTTATCAGCAGGCGCTGATCCCACAGTGACACAGATACAGTAATGACCTGATAGCATGATCGCCGACCTTTGTTTTAAAAACACAAATACTTTATAAATACAAAGCTGCAGACAGCCTGCAAAAGCTGTCTGCAACCCAGAACAATGCAATTGCACAATAACAATCCCATTTTGTTTAAAGCAAACAAACAAAAAATTCTAACCCAGTTACTCAACAGCTCAGAAGTGCGCCAGATAGTATTGAAAAAAGCCATTTTTTGCAGGAGTGAAAAGGCCTACCTACATATTGCTTGTTTCTGTGGTCATTCTGCAGGTCCATTTCTAACATCCCCTGCATCTGTGTATGATGTGCATGATATGGACTGCTCCGTGGAGCCAGAAGTGAAGAGGCAGTCTGAGTAAGAGGAGAGTGAGCTTCTGCTTGACATGATGTTTTGCAGCACTAAACTGGGGCCCATCCTGGTTCTTAGACTGGGAATTGCTTTCAAACTCCGAGAGCGTTAGGTTGCAGCCATCCTTGCTTTGGTGCACTTCTCAGACTTTCTCAGCCTTGGCCAGCCCAGACTGCTCCCCTGAGATGCTGTAGAACCATGTTCTTTAAGTGAGCAGCGCAAGGGAACTGAAGGAAAATCAAAGACAGTGGTAGTGCTGAGTTAATAAAGTATTGGATGCAAAATGGAAATGTGTTTAATAAACTCAAGTATAAAAATATCTTCTTAATCTATATGCAAAGACAATTATTACTTTTACTACTTAGAGGTAGCAGGAGTTAGACTGAAAAGCAGCATGGGAAGAATGGGGAGCCTGTTCAGCCTCATGGTGCAGTATGAACACTTGCGGTAAGCAGTGTGAGGTAGGTCTTCCCCATTTAACCCAAATTTTCTCAAACTGGAAGAACAGAATCCAGTGCTTAGCTTCACATTTGATTTTCATAAAATGGAGGAAATTTATGTTCCAGATTTTTTCAACACATCTTAGGAGCATCAGAGCAAATACCTAACAAGAAAGTAGCTTGGCATTACATACCATCTGATCCATCCTTCTCTCCTCCAATTTCACACACACCCACCAACTTCTTTCAGAATCATTTAGCTTCCTCACAAGCCATCATTACTGCTCCCCAGCCCTACTTTTGGCCATCTTCACCACCCAATGAATCTCAGAGACTGCACGCTGATAATGCTCACAACACAGCATTACTGTGATATGCATCTTGCCTAAGGAAACTGTTATGGGCTTGAATTCTCACGGAGTGACTCTCCATATATTTGTTTGTAAGATTTCTCACCTTACCTAGATTCCTTCTGAATTTTGGAGTTGCCATGGTAATGCTTTGCAGACAGTCTTTGGATCTTTCAAAGAAGTAAAACGAAAAGGCTAACAAAGACATGAAGAAAATATTTCTTCATTCACATAACAGAATATTTCTAAATTAGAAGATATCCTAACAGAAGATTTTCCTACCAGTGTCCACCAGAGTAACAGAGTTTGCAGGAGTTATATAATTATGAATACAAATAAATCATCCAGAAAGATATCTATTTAACTTCTGTCAAGCTTAAATACATTAGCCCATCTTGCTCTCTAGGAAAGATAGAATTTTTATTTTCTTTTTGGGCAAACACTATGTTTTATATCTTTTTTTCAGTAATTATTTTTTCTTCACCTCTTCTGGTGACAGTTTATTTCCAGCAGAAGCTCTAACCTGATGATGTTTTCTCAAAATGGAAAGACATACTACAAATCTTTGGTAATGTTTAAAAAAAAAAAAAAAAAAAAAATCCTTGGTACCAATTTGAACTATGTTGATATATACAATTTGTAAGAATTTCATAGTTTAAATACCCCAAAGAAATAGCATTTTTGTGGTATTTCTATTGGAAGAAACTCAAAAACAAATAATGTGGCAATATTACTAGCTGAAATAGTGCAATGAGGCATTTTTAGCTGGGATAGTAGAAATAACATGACTTAACTCTTTAGCATAAAAGGCTTTGCTGGCATTATTTCTATTGAAAAGCAGAAGGTGGGAACATTTTCAATGGGAGATATGGGAATTTCTTCAGAGTCAGCCTTCAGGGGCATGATTTTCCTTGAGTTCACATGGGTTAAAATACATTTCTCTGCCAGTCAGTTCATTAACCTCAATGCAGGCCACATCTTCCTCTCTCCAAGGACTGGGTTACATTTAAATGAAATCTCTATATGCCTGAGTATTTCCCATCAAATGCTCTCATAGCAGATTTGAAAACACTCAAAGAGCCACTTTCAACATCACAAAAACAGTTAGCAAAATACTCAAGAAACTAACATCAGCAATGTTAAGATATGTATAAGACAGATTGAAATATTTAGGCCCATTTAAAAATTTTCTCGGTGTCATATATAACCCAAAGCAGTCTTCCACAGAACTGCATGTGAAATGGCATTGTGCAGAACTATCTTATGTCCAGGTCAGACATGAGGGTGCACACAGATGCTCTTCTGAAAACCTGAACCTTATTGGGCATGTCACATCTAGCTCATTCCATTGAATGAGTTAATCTTGCATCTCCTGTGGGAGATGCAAGGACAATGCATCATAGAATATAGAATGGCTTGGGTTGGAAGGGATCTCAAAGATCATCTAGTTCCAACCCTCCATTGTGGGCATGGTCTCTGCCACTGAATCATGCAAGATTAGGTTGCCCGGGGCCTCATCTAACCTGGTCTTGAATGCCTCTAGAGATGTGGCATCCATAGCTTCTCCAGGCAAACTGTTGCAGTGCCTTGCCACCCCAAGTGAAAAATTTCCTCCTAACATCTAATCTAGATCTCTCCTCTTTTAGTTTAAAATCATTTTCCCTTGTCCTATAGAAAATTGGTCTCTGGAAAACAAATGCAAATTTACAAAATGGAAGCTATGTGCTTTGTGGTACATGTGAGATAAATCCGCTGACAGCACTGATTAGAGTAGGTTCCCTACCCAAGATGAAAAACAACAGAGGGATTAAAAATGTTAACACCAGAGCTCTCAGAGTGGATAAGCTATGGAATTCTTTTGTTTGCTCCAGCACTGAGAGCATACGAACTGTTCCCTTCAGAGCTGAGAGGGAGAACTGGCAAGCAGCAGAATTGCTTCTTGTAAAAATAGGGGAAATCTTGAAATTCTTTGAAATCTGGAAAGCCAAGAGAAAGTTTTTGAGCACACCCACTACATCTAATGTTACTTGCAAAATCTGGCTCAGTTCAGTTTGTGTTCTGGTTCTTAACTTTCTCTTGGAGAATTTTTCTTACACTGATTCAATTAAAGCCTGTACTAAATTCCAGCCTGTAATCAAGAACCTGTATATAGATGCTTAGCTGATTACATTGGGTGGGTCATCTGGGTCTGAACAATATTGCTATTGGAGATCTGCTAAGCGATTACACTGAGGCAGACATAAACAATGCTCGAGACTGTTCTAGCACATTGAGCAGAGAAAGCTGACACATAACCCACGCAGCCAAGAGCTCTCCTAGGAAGTGATTAATGAAAGCCCTGAGTCACTCAAAGTTAATAAGAATAATGAACCTTTCCTATAGTGACTAAAAACAAAAACAACAACAAAAATCCACTAACCTTATAAGACAGATTTTTAAGGAGCAAGAGTGTCATTATTTTCCAGTCAGCCTGCACATGCCATTAGCTCCTAAACCAGTAACTAGTTTATAAAAAAAATGTTTCATAAAAATGTTTCATGACATGCAGCATTTCAGCCCTAAAGTCAGTATTCTTTCCAAGTGCCTGATGGTTTGTGTACCACTTCGAAATGGCATTTTTCTGACTTGGGAAAGCAGAGAAAATGGGGGAAATCTCTCAGATGAGGCCTGTGCAGTGATCACTCTTTGTTCGGGTGCAGGCAATTTTTCAAATAGTGTCCAAAACCTGGCTGTAAAGCACAAACATGAGGACATTTAGATTGAATGCCAGAACTTAACCTATGATACCACTTAGCTTGACCTATACAAAGTGCCAAGGCACTCATTCGTTAAAACCTGCAGTGCGTGGGAACAGGGAAATCTTTTAGCTTTACTCAACTACAGCATACTTGCTTATCTGAGAGAAAGCCAAACTTGAGATGTTATTTAAATATATCTTTTTGTACCTTAATTTGATCTTCAAACCACAACAAAGTGACTTGCTCATAAGGAATCAAATGCTCTTTGCAGTTCCTATCTTTCAAAAGTTTCTTTCAAAAAATTTGTCTGTGAAAAGGCCAGTTTTCTGGAAATTTGTAGCCTTTAGCTTATCCACAAAAATTTCCAAGCAAATGTTTCCTCTTTCTCAAAGGATTTATTAGGAAAAAGATATAAACAGAATAGATAAATAGACACAAGTTTTCCCTTCTCTTGCTATTGTGGGATCTTCTTGTAACTTAGATACCATGCTAAAGGGTCTCATGGGCATACAGTCACTCTTTAAAGGAATGTTTATTCTTTATACAATTGAGCTGGTTAGCAGACTGCTGAGCTAGTGGAAGACACGTTTCAGAAAGTGCTAGTTTTAGAAAGCATCTGAGCAAATACAGCTCCATCTTAACCGACAACAGTGAAATAATGATTCCATTAATTTGTTTGTTTTAGCCCATCACTGCAAAGATGATAATCTAGTCATCAAAAGGACTTGATAAGCTTTTAGATGTGATATCCTGAAGGTATCTACAGTGACTGTTAGGAACAGTTAGAGAAGGGCTGAAGCTACTCCCAAACAATCCTGGAAAGGATGTGTTTTGGGTAAGACAAAGCACTTGCAGATGAACAGTAAAGGGACATAGCTCTTCACTTTGCCCCACTCTAGCCATGAAAACTGCTGACACATTTCATTAGAGAAGCTGTGTAATCACTCAGCCAGGCAGGAGGGGGACATGGTCACTGCTGGTGTGCAGGCCAGGGATTCCCTTGGGAATGCAACTGCTCTCACTAGCATCCCAGAGGTTTTCAGCTGGTGGACATGAGCACTTCTAATAGAAAAAGATATAGCCTACCTATAATCACTGCAGCACAGGCATCTTTCTCTGCAGGAAAGTCCTGGCAATGATGCCAGTTTCACTGAAACAAAGTTGGGATCATGAGAACTTATATCGGAAGCTTGAAAGCCGGTTAGTAGGCACTGATAGTGAAGGCTGTAAGTTATGATGCTGTTTCTACTACCATTTCTTGACTATTGGCCTAGTATATATTGAACTTCATAGATCCTTTCTTTTTTCCATTTTTTATTATTTCACATAAATTCTCATCCCATAAAGAATACCTGTGGCCTGAGATAATTGGTACTATTTAACAAACGAACATATAATGTGTTATCTTGCCATTTAAAAATAAGAAATCTCATGCTGAAAAAGTAACAGACTGTCAAAATTTCTCCCAGACTCTTTTGACCAGTTCAATATTGTTATTATTTTTTAAGTTTAACATATTTCTTCCCTCAAGCACAGACACCAAAACACTTTGGGTGTATTTTTCCTAAATTCCTGTGCTTGTGATGTCTTCTTGACAGCTGTGCTGAGGGAAACTAGAAAGAAGCAGAATCACACTATTGGACACTCCCAGGGGGTTTACTTCTATTTTCATTTCATTTTGCTAATTCATGGCAGTTTTAACAACGCACTGAAATGAGACCTCTCAAAATAATGAACACCTGGACACAAAAGCCCAGACCTGACTTCGATCAGTAATTTCACAGATGTTTTGAAAACTGTTTTCAAGAGATAGTGCAGGCATTAATGTATCATGCTACTCTTGAACAAACTGTGCAACATGATACAGCAATCAGCATTTAGGAACTTTATGCATAGTGAGAAGCCTACATAACTCTCTTAGGTAATTCTCTTCCAGCAGTGAGAACTTCAAGAAAGCAACCACATGCTGAGATTTTTCTTTAATATGGAGCTATTTTTAGAGTACATATAATATTTTTCTCTTTCACTTATTTTGTAAATAAAAAAGGCCTTTAAAATGTTCATCTCCATAACCTTAATATAGTCTCCTTTGCACACGTTGTTCAGTTAAATAGCACATACAAAGCAAGGCAGGACTTGCTGAAGTGATGACCCTAGAAAAGCAAAATTGAGAAGTACTACCTTTCGTTGAGGCTGAACACTAAGATCAAAATACAGAACTGTTGTCTATAATACATGGGATCAGGATAGAGAAGGCTCCTGGGAGACCTCATTGTGGCCTTCCAATGGCCTTCCAATGAAAGGAGCATATAAACAGGAAGGGGAACAGCTGTTTACGAGGATGGATAGTGATAGGACAAGGAGGAATGGTTTTAAACTGAGACAGGAAGTTTTTCACACAGAGGGTGGTGAAGCACTGGAACAGGTTGCCCAAGGAGGTTGTGGATGCCCTGTCCCAGGAAGCATAAGGCCAGGCTGGATGTGGCTCTGGGCAGCCTGGCATAGTGGTTGGTGACCCTGCACATAGCAGGGGGTTGAAACTAGGTGATCATTGTGGTCCTTTTCAATCCACGCCATTCTACGATTCTATGATATGATTCTATGATATGGTTTGATGTCACATATTTAATATGTTTTAGAAGCTTTTTAATTAGAACATATCTAAAACATCTCAGAAAGCAGGAATTACTGAAAAGCAACTTTCCCAATCACTGTATGTCAACAGGAAGCAGAAATGTAATTAGTGTCTTCACAGATATCTTAGTAAATGACTGCAAAATTTCCATTCTGGGGACATCAACCCAAGTAGATAACTTATATGTGCTATGGCTCCCAGTCACTGCCTACCTCAGGCTGTGCTTCAGAGGTACTGGCCAGCCCTGTGTGCCATGGTATGAAAGCCCTCTTCCTTTTCCCGATTCTGGGATGTTTATGGCATCTGAACGCTTCCTGTTTTGTTAGTGGAGAGCCTCAGTCCATTTACTCCTTCATGCATGTCCCTTGCACTGTTTAATGTCTTGCTTTATGTCATTGTTGTGCTTATTTCAAATTAGGAATTTTTTTTACTCATTTTCCAAGGCTTCTTTCTTCCTCTTTCTTTTATGATTATAGAAACTGTTCTTAAGAATAATCCCAAAGTTTTCTTATTTTAAAGATATGGATTTGAAAAGCCTCTCTAATATTTCCCAATCCAAATGTTTCCTTAAACCACATCACTCCAGAGGAAAAAGCAAGCAGGTATGAATGTATTTTTTAAAAAAAAAAGCTAACACTGACTAATTTTCTGCCACATGTGGGGGCTGTGCCCTGTGATGCTAATTAGAATTGACCTTGTGAGTCGTAAGGTAGGGGTGTTTTTTCTTGCAAAGATTTATCTCCCTGTTTGTTCCCAGGGTTTTGTGGAGCTGTCTGTCTAGAATTTCCACATTATAAATGGCTCTTGTTTTGGTAAAGTTTGAATTATTTTCATTAGCTGGTCACCTGGGGCCTGACCAGAGTCAGGCTAAAAACTTCAGACAAGCACTACAGCTTTTGCAATCAGTCTCAGTCTCTCTCTCCTGTCATCCCCAAGGAAATGAAAGGCAGAAACGTTTATGCTTCAGGTTAATGTTTTAGAAGTGTTTGAGGCAGGAAGCAAATGGACTTATTCATAAGTTCCTCGAGGATGTTTTGTTTCAGTCATGAGGGCTGAAGCTTTCCTGAATAAAGGCCAGCCAGCAAGAAATGACCGGTGGCAGGGTTTGCCTGTGGGACCTGCCTTGAGACCCAGGCACACAGAGAACATTCACCATTCACATCCTTTCTTCCAGTCTTCTCCTAGATTTGGAGCTGACTTTGGCTGCTAAGACTCAGATGAGACTAGTATAAATCTCATCCTAAAAATGCACACTAAGACAAAACATTCTTACATTTGATTAAGAGTGACTGGAAATGTCTAGAGCCATATAAAAATCATCTTACAGATGTGAAAGAGAAGAGCTGAAAGAGGTCTGTTTCACTTACACTAAGGATGAGACATCATTACTTTGAAAAAGTGAGGATCCTTCTTATTTTTGAATATCCAAACACACTTATTAATATCCCTAAACTAAACAACCAGCTTGCTCACTAGTATTTCCTATGAGAAAATGAAGCATTCTTTCTTTCTTGGTCTGATGGTGACATCCACACTGATGGTAACAACTCTGAGGGTAAGTCAGGAGGGACCACCTGAGAACAGTAAAAAATCTGAAACAGTCCCCTAGCAAAAAGGTAGATATTGAATTTTTCAGGCCACTGAAATTAATCGTAATAATATTGCACTGTAATTTTTAGAAACAGATGCAAAATATGCCATTTATTCCAGTGGCCCAGAACAGGTGTTTTTTTTTTAAACAAAACACATTTTTTTCTTTTAATAATCTACAAGACAGGGTTTGCATTTTAAAAGAAAACATCAAAATGTCAATGAATATTGACTGAAATTACTTATTATTTATTTTCCTCTGTTACGACATCATGGCTTCACTTTTGATAGCATTCACAGTTTATTATATCCCTCCCTCACTTTTTCTGTTATTATGACTATGTGTTCTTGTACATCGTAATTCTGTAAGACATTTGAGTACATCTGTTGTTAAGTGAAGCAGCAGTCAGTGAAGTAAGGTCAAAATAAAGTTGTGCTCATTTATGTTTGCTACACCTACTTTCAATTATAATAAACCCTCATAATTTCTATGGCACACCTTCATTAAAATTATAGTTGAACAAAAATTTCTACAGATAATCATATCCCAACAAAAACTGTGGTTCATGACTGCTCTGTTACTGCGTGTCCTTGTGTACCAAAGCCAAAATCAAATGAGCAAGAGTATTTATTGCAGGAGGAGCCCATATGAGGGAGCCCTGCAGCTTTCTCAGAAACCATTTAGGTAACAACTTCCTTTGGAAGACTTTTCTTTTTTCATGCTCGCCCCTCACAATATTTTGTGTGCTGACCTCTCATGTCTATGTCTGGTTCTGCTTTGTATCGTTTGTCTCTTTGTCTATTGCTTTCTCTGTCTGCTTCTTTGCTTTGGTTGTTTCCCCTGCTCATTTTGAACTAAGGCATCTATCGTATTATTTTGGTCTCTAGGTCTATGTCCAAGACAAGGGCAATATGCAGATCTGACCATTTGAATTGCTATGAAATATAACCTCAGTGGAACAATCACTCTTTAGTATCAAAGACAAGCTTCAGTTTAAAATATGCATTAGCATACACAGTTTCTACTCACAACTTCATGATTTCTAAGGGAAGAGTTTGTCTATCCCCAAAGCAGTTGTTTTAGTTGATTTGACATACTCTCATTAAGCACCTCAGTGGATTCCTGTAGTGCTGAGAGTGTGCTGGGATTATGCTGGTCCTCTTCCTCACAGCAGCATGTGAACAAAAACCTGATGTTTTCTCAGACTGCATGACTCTAAGCCATCCCCAACCAAGGAATGTTCTTAAATGTTGTGACCATGGCTAGAAGTCTTCTCTTTACTACTGTAATACGTATGATCTACAAAACAAAGCTCCACTTTTCTTGTGAAATCTCTTGATACATTGGAAACAAATGACAACTTTCCAGACTATCTGCAGATTCTGGGTCAGTTTTGTGAAAGAATACAGAAAGCCCAATTGCTCTTTAAATTTAATGATAAGCAAAGCAAAAAAAATATATTAGCTAATTCTTTTTATTTTCAAGAATGCTTAACAAATATATCAGATGGGCCTGTGTTGATGGAGGATTTTTTTGTCAGTGTGGAACTCTTCAGCAGGCATGACTAGATCTGGAGGTTGGCAAGACAAAGCTGCCTGCTCCCAACTTCACAGATTCACCACGACTCTTAGAATCACTGAATCGTAGAGGCTGGAAGACTTCTCTGAAGATCATCTTGTCCAACCCTTGGAAAAAGCAGATTCCCTAGAGTAAATTGCACAGGAAAGTATCCAGGTGGATCTTGAATATCTCCAGAGGAGGCTCCACAGCCCCTCTGGACAGCCTGTTCCTGTACTATGTCACCCTCAAAGAAAAAAGTTACTTCTTCTGTTCAGATGGAACTTCCTTTGTTCCAGTTTGTGCCTATTTCCCCTTGTTCAGTTGCTGGGCACCACTGAAAAGAACCTGGCCTCATCAATGTCACTACCACCCATTAGATATTTATAAGAAATGGTAAGATCCCCTCTCAGTCTTTCCCAGGCTCAACAGTTCCAAGTCTCTCAGCCTTTTACTCTGATGCCTTTGGTAAAATGGCAGGGCAGAGACTAGTGACAAGGATGGTGAGTGTAGGCCACCAACTTCTCTTCACTTAAATTAGTTAAATGAAGACCTGAATGACAAACGGCCTGCATCCTTCTCTTCTTCAGACGACCAAATACATTGTCTTCTACAATACATGCAGTCCATCCAATCTGCTGGATGGGCCCACCATCCTGCCCACATGATCCTTGCTCCAACCTCCCTACCCAGCCAGCTAGCTGGGGTGAAACAACAAGCTGGAATTGACAAAACATTTTATTCTGACATACTTAGAATATTTCACAAGGGAGAAGTCTCTTGAGATTCAATGTCTGATTCTTAAGACTACTCTGGGAGATTAAAATAAAGGATAAGGCAACATTAAATCATGTATATTCCCATTATAAACAAACATGATCGGTCAGATTCTGTCCTCGATTGCAGCCACACTGAAGTCTCTGTGGTTGCATGAGTGTAAGCGAGGACAGAGTTTGACTTGGTGCCTTGAAACAAAAACAATATAATTGATAGACAAGACAAGCTTGAAAACTATAGAGCTGCAGCATGTTTTTATCTGAGGAACCTTGAGAGAAAAAGATCTGATATCAGGGGGGATTTAATTCCTCAAAGATGAAGTGAGATAAGAAAACCTGTCATTATTTACAAAATGTTAGTTTCGTCTGACGGAGTAAGGTGGATTTTTGTCACCTGATAGCTATGCATACTGTATGGCAAATGATTAAATAAACAGATTGCTGCTCAAACAAGTTGTTTTCAATTTGAGAAGCCAAAGCCACTAGAATAATCTCTACCCACTAAAAGAAATTTGCTTGGTCACACTGTGACCACACAGAAGGCGCTGTTCGTTAGCAGACTCTGCTTGCAAGATGAACGACTTCATGGCAGAAGCATCTTCCATACTTGTTCAGTGCAGATAGCACTGGGAAGGATGACAGCATCCAGACCTCTGCTGACCAGAGGAGGCCTGTGTCGATTGAACAAGAAAAGAAGAGATTTCATGCATGCTTTTATCTCTCCACCCAATCAACTTTCTTTCCTGAATCCCTGAAAGAAGTTGGAGTTTAACAATCTCACCTTCTGCACCCACAAGAACTGTTTTATAACTCTTAAGTAGTAGTCCAGACCCAGATAGGCAGGCAAATCACTGACTATGACAAAGATGTAGAAATCACAGAAAAAACGAAGAAAGTTTCCGTGTTCCTAAATCTGATCTGTGACCCCAGCAGGCCAATCCTGAAGCTCCTGTGTAATCTCTTGCCTGTTTACATTCATACCCGTTGACTAGCATGGCACTGCACCCACTCATCAGATACTCCATCATTTTCACCAGAGCTGATGATAGATCTGAAATGGCAGCCTGCATGACTTTATAAAAGGCTGTGATTTAGTGCGTGTCCGCTCATGTAGTGTCTTCAGAGTTCTGTGTAGTATCATCCTATCTGCTTAATCTCACTGTCCAAGGGTTAGGATTTTTTGTTTTGTTTTGTACTTTCTAAGCGCCTGCTCTGTCATCTGTGCACCACATTGCACTCCTTATTCATCAAAGATATTTAGCTCTCAACAGGGAGAGTACTCTTGGACGCTAAGATTTCTATCAAAGCTCCATCCTTTCTTAAAGCAAGACCCTGCATTTGTCTCATGCATAAAAAATACGTTTTCCTCAGAGCCTGCCAGTTCAGCAAATACAGCTTTCCTTTTTAGATTGCTTCCTTGTTTCATCCTTACTAACAGCTTTCAGAACAGGGACAATCAGACCAAGTGTACAGAAAATGAGAAAAAGAACTAAGCTGTTAACAAAAGCCCCCTAAAAACTCTCTGCATATGAAAAGAGAATTCAACAGTTGTGCAGCCAGGGAAAGGTCTTTGGTCTTCCTTTGAATATTTTCTTTGAATTCAGTGTGACTCTGTATGCAGTTTTAGCCTTTGGCATATTTTCATCAGCTTCAAAACAGAAAGGAACTGTAACTTTTGCTCTGGATCATTTTACCTGTGCCATTAGACAGTTTCTGAGATCAGGGCCCCACCATGCACTGAATGTGGGAGGTAATCCCAGCTGCAAAGTACTTACCACTAAATAGAAGAGAAAAAGGATGAGACAGATAAAAAATGAAAACCGCAGGGTCATGGAGCGAGGCACTGAACATGTTTTCCCTGCTTTCTTTTGCAGTCCCTTACATGCTGGTTAAACATTACTATTCCAAAAAGAGAAAAGCTGATCTGAAATCCCATTGATGTCAGTTACTGGAGGGTGCTGTCTAGAAAACAAGTACCCTATAGTCTCCCTTCCATTTTTTCTCATCTGTTACTGCCCATGACAAGCAGATATATTCTAAGTGGAAATTTCAAGCCCGGTGATACTGTCCCTTTCCTCATCAGCCACTAGAGAGATGTGGACACTGTAGAAGAGATATGCTCCTCCCCAGATCTGCAGACAGACCTACGGTGATTTTGAAGACCATCAGCAAAGGTCAGAGCTTTGGTCACTTTGTCCAACATCAACATAAGTCAAAGTCTGTCCCCAGGACTGCTATATAAATAATACAGGAACTTTAAACTGTATGCTTCATACTGTGTATACATACAAGAAATTGAAGAAATTCACAATAATTAACAATATTTGCGTTGTTCCAGCAGGAAGAGTGGGAAAGTGGCTCCAAGAGCATTTGCAAGAAATGTTCTTAGGTGTGCCTTCTGCAATGCTAGGCTATCCATGGAAGAACTCACATTAGTTAGTGCTTTTAAGTTAGTCCTGCGCTGAGTAGATTAGTTAAGAGAGAAAAAAATGATACTTAGTGAAATTGAAAGAACCATGTTAAAAAAAAATAGATTAAATTTACAAAGCCCAAAATTTCTAAGTAAAAATCTGTTTTGTGTTAAAAAAGAAAAAAAAAAAAAAAAGACAGAGTTCCCATCCTTACACTGTAGAGATACAGATCCCTTATCCCTCATGTCTCCCTCCTCTTCTTGGCTGGGGAACGTTACTGTCACTGGCTCAAGATTTGTTGAGAAAGAAGTATGTGTGAATTCAGTCGTTCCTGTATCTTGCTTACCTTGTAGATATAGATGTAAACATATTATATGAACAGTAGAATAAGGCCAGAGTATCCTGATTGTTGATAAGGATGGATAGGAAGCAGAAAATGCTGCAGAAAGCAGAATTTGTGTTGAAATCAAAAGAAATTTGGCAGGTATGATGTCAGGATAAGCAGGCCTACTGGTGTCCCTTTGAAGTACAGGACAAGAGGAATAACTAAACTTAGTTTATATTTTTATAATCAGCTTTTTTTTGTGATCTTGAAAACTCATGTAATTACTTTTCACTACATGTGCTTCCATCAAATTTCAAAGTATGGAAAACTCAGTTCAAAATTTCATTATATCTCTTAGTGGGCTGTTTGCTATATGTACTGCAGAAGGACTAGACAAACAAATCATGTAACTTGTCTGTTGGTAGCAATAGAAATATTAGTGGCGTAGACCAAGCTGTTAATTTGTTACAACATTTCAGGTCTCAGGTAATAATTTCACAGCTCTGCTGCATGGTAGAACTAAAAGTACATCATTTTCTGACAAAATGTAATCAGAATTGGTGACTATCCAGATTTGTATGTAAGCATTTGGTGATGCTGCGTGTTTGTATGCGTATGCATTTATCTATGTTTATCCATATCTTAACTGATATAATATAGATAGCACAATGCATTTTCCTCCAAAGACCTGTAAACTGAGCTCTACTGAATAGCTTATGAATCCAGAACCATCTTTTCTGTTTAATGGTGTAGTGTATATTCTGTAGACATGAAAATCTGGAAAATCACATTAATGCTAGGTTTAATTAATGATCAAATTTGGAGGTTAGACTTGAAAAATACATATCCAGATTGTCAAAATTTCTTCATCAAATTTTCCTGCTGGGTGCTTGTGCTCGCTGACTTGCTGTCTTCAGAGGCCTTTCACATTTGGACTAGACCTAGTTTGATGGTTAAAACTGACTGTAAGAGTGACAAGTTATTGGTATGACATGAACAGTATTGAAGTGTATTGTCCTACAGACTTCTTCCTAGGCTTTAGCTGAGACACGTATAAGCATTATTTTCTTTCTCGATACATCTTCACAAAACTTACAGTAGTGAATTTTTTTCTTAAACACTTCTACTTTTCTTTGAATCTGTCTAGAACTTAGAATTATTAGGAACAAGAGATGAAAAGAGATAGAAAATATAACCATAGGAAGTTTCCTTCTCCAAGAGAACAGTTTTAATGTGTTTGCTAACAGTTGCTAAGACAACAGTGTAGTTTATTGGCATTTCTTGTCCATGAACCAGAAAGCCAATTAATATTTAAGAAATCACTTTCCATCTGCCTAGTCCAGATTTGTCCATCTGCCAGCAGTGATCTCCATCAAAACTCACCAGGAGGATGAGCATCTCTCAGCAGATGCTTTAAGACTGAAGGACGCCTATTTCACTAGCATGGATAGCACTGTTGTGGCTTTTGTCTTCAGTGCCAATTGCTCTCTTGGATAGGGCAACATAAACGAATATGCTTCTTCTTGCTAGTGAGTGGAGAGCAGCTGCTGATAAGGGGGATCATACAGTGGGAAGGGAAAGAGTTTTTAAGTAATCTGGGCAATGACAGGCCTGAGGGTTCTGCAGCTTGTAAGCAGTACGGACACTTGCTGACCTTGCTTTCTTTGCCTCATTTCACCTGATAAATGAGTGTGGTGCACTGGGAGTTCGGGTCTACCCGCCCACAGCAGTGCAAATCACTTCAGTGAAGGGATAATTGAGTATGTGAGAGGCTCTGCTCAGAGAACTTTCACATGGTTGCAGTTGCAAAGGGTAACCACTTCCTCAGCCTGTCTGGACTCTGAAAGGTGAGTCAAATGGAGATCAATGCAGGCACTAAGAGAGTAACTAGAGATGAAAGAAGAAAACCCCACAGCTCAGAGCCAGAAAGCAGACCCACACTGGCACACTGACCAAGTGTGTGGTTACTCCAAGTTAGCATGATGTGAGTGCAAGTGGACACGGCTCCCATTTCTTTGTCCAGAAAATCACAGGCAAAAATATGCGTCTCAGTGAACCTCCTGCCTGTGCACCATGCAGATGGCCAGCACATGTGTGGTATGTCAGGGTGCATCAGGCTTGCTGGGCACATGCAGATAGCTCTGTACAGCCAGCAAAGGCAGGTCTGAATACTTGGCTTCATCAGAAGGCATGAGGGAGTGGAGAGGTGGGGAGGGGGCTGCAGTTCTCCTATACATCCTTAAATTAATACATTCCAGAAATTACTTGAAATTGTATTAGGAGTGCAGATATATTCTCAGTGGGACAAACCGGAGTGTGAACCCATCTGTTGCCCAAGCAGGCAAGGTGATGGTGGTGCACACTTGTGCTCACACTGCCTGGAGCATACAGCTGAGGGAAAGCCGAGGTTAAAGCCTATGAGTTACTTGGACAAAGGTTCTCAGGTTCATTTTTTTCAGTATAATAATAGACAATTCAGTGTAAAATCAAAACAAATGTTAAAACTTGGAAGCTGCATAAAGTGGAATTGTCATCATCTTGTCAGCTTTTGTTTCAAGCACCTTGAGTCCTAGTGAAATCAATAAGAAATGAAGTTGCTGAGCTATTACAGGATTCAGCCTATAGCAATGCAGAGCACATAGCACAACTGCTGATTGTGGCCATTCTTCATGACAGTCATTCATTATACTCAAATATAACTTAAACATGCCAGAAACTTTGGAGAGACTAATCTTTGGAGAAATGGGCTCCAGACCAAATTTTTACATTAATGGTAATCCTTTAAAATAAAAAATTGTTTGGTTCAAACCATGAGAATATGCAAGTCTTTCTTTGGCTCTCACTTTCTAAAGAAAGAGATTAAATTTAAGTTTTAAGAAAATTAATGCAAGTAACCAAATGCTAAAACAATAATGAGTCTATTAATAGCTAATGAAAATTCATGAGGAAGGAGCAATGTGTCTAGATATTTTTTAGTAAGGGGTTGATTCTGTATACACACTTACTTGTGCAAGTAAGTAACTTTTAATCATTTGGTTGATCTGAAGAAAATCAATAGCTTTATTCACTAAGAATTGATTTGCATGCATAATATTATGTGTTTGCAGAAGATGAAGCATACTTTTATGTTTATGCTAACCTGTAGTACTAAGGCATACCTGTGGCTTGAAAATTTCTTCAGGATCATTTGGTGTTTCTGAATGTTACTTTTCTCTGGAATACTCTTTAATCACAAAGTCATAAAAAGAAGTGTAGCTCAAGACTGAAAAATGACAGATCTTAAACTGTCAACACTGTCAATGGTTCCAGAAGATGTTCATCTTAAAAAAGCCAGATAACTTTTGTATCAATCATCCTGCTCAGTCAAATGATTCATTCACTGGTTTATTAGCACTGCCTTGAAAGAAACGGTTTCCAGTGGCTAAAAAAATTGATGCATTTTAGTTGATTGATGAAAATAAATGAAACATGAAGTATGAATAATGGAGCTGTCATTCATACAATATAGAATGTCTTGGATTGGGAAGGACCTCAAAGCCCACTCAATTCCAATCCCCTGCTGCGGGCAGGGCTGCCACCTGCCATTTCAGGCTGCCCAGGGCCTCACCCAACCTGGCCTTGAATGTCTCCAGAGATGGGGCATCCACATCTTCTCTGTGTAGCCTGCTCCAAAGCCTTACCACCCTGTGAATAAAAAATTTCCTACTACTATCTAATTTAATCTCCACTCTTTTAGTTTGAAGCCATTCCCCCTTGTCCTATCACTATCTGCCAGTGTAAAAAGTCAGTCTCCCTCCTGTTATAAGCCTCCTTATGCAGCTTTCTGTGATGATGCTGTGTGGGAGCAGGATGGACAGTAGGAAAAATGACTGTACAAACTGCCTTCAATCCAGTGTCAGACTATGTTCCTCTCCATCTGCCTGCTGGACAGTCTCCATCTGCAGCCTCTCTACTCCAGCTTCTGTTGGTGCATTGCACAAAACCATCACATATTTTGGGTCTGCTGCCCGTGTTTCTTTACCCATCCTTCTATGAAGCATGTCTCATGTCTTCTATGAGCATGAACTCATGTGAGGGCCTTTGCCTTGGGTAAGCTAATTGATAAAAGTTTCTTCTTCCAGCCTTTTCAGTTTTCACAGAATCACAGACTAGTTGAGGTTGGAAGGGATCTGTGGTGGTCATGTAGTCCAACCCACTGCTCAAGCAGAGACACCTACAGCAGGCTTCCAAGAATCTGCCTGCTTGACTATTTGCTTGTCAAGGATGCTCAGCTGTGGGTTTCAGTGCAGACCAATTAACTGGGACAGGTTGATTTCTTGCTAGCTGCTCACTTTGAAATCTTATCCCACCAAGTCACACTCTCCAAAATCCTCAGATCATTTTTAGAAGATAATCATTTTCTTATACAGGCCTGTTAATATGTTTCAAATATAGTTAAAATAGATTCTACCAAATGTTATTTCCAATCTCTCATATTAAGATCATACTTTCTCCATGCAGTTATTTCTGACCATTCGTTTATTTTTCTTTATGCACTGCAAATACAGAAGAAAAGCATGGAAAAGAAGGGGGAGTTGGCATTTCTTTTCCATGTAGACTAAGATGCTAAGTTGGTAGAATTCTGTTCAATAATCCATATGGAGGACACATGTTCACCTTCACCTGGGTAGGAATATTCAGTAGGAACTTGTTTGTATAAAAATTTAATAAATATACTTAACAGCAATCTTGGCTGGTTCTGTGACTTGCTGTTATCAGTATGCTCCAGGCATCACAGAACACATGAATATTAAAGAGCAATTGTTAACATTTTGATGTTTTGCCAGCACTGTGTGTCATAACGTCTTCCTACTGGGGTGCAGTATGATGACATTGTGTCAAAACAGAATATTGTCACCCTTTACTAAAATGTTGCAAGATGATGACATTTCATGCTTCAGAAGGTATTTATTTGTACTACCAACTCAAATCTTTCTTAAACTAGGGATGGTCACAAACCCATGAAATGAAGAGACAGCATATAAGCAGTACTTGAGGAAGAGAGATCTTTTGGCAGATCCCAAGAGCCAGCAAAAAAACTTCCAAGATTTTTAGCACTGAGTACTAGGAATTTAAAATATCCATCATTCTTTGAAGACTAGCTTAAAGTCACCTATTTTAACAGAATCCCCATTTTTCAGTAGTGCTTATTCCCTGGGCAGCCACATTGGCTCCCTGCAAAACTGATTTTAAAATTGTCCTTAGCACGTTTTTAAAATTAAAAATTAAAAAATAAAAATCTGTTTGCAAAGGAAACCGATGTCATAAAAATGTTTTCATTTCAATGTACCTTATTTTCCTCTCAATTAATTGAAATAAATTTAGGCTTCAACATCCACTTTTTTGTAAAATATCACTGACGAAGAGCAAAACTTTTTACTGAAAATCTTAGGAAATTTCACTTTCTTAAAACAATTGTTTGGAATAAGGAATTATGAACTTAAAGCTGTTGTTGAAAACCAAACTGAAATTTTATGAGAATGTTTGAGATTTTTTCCACTTCTTTAAAATATTTGTTTTTGTCCTGTTACATTCCAGTAAAAAAACTTGTGAAATTCTTACCAGTGTAAATGAACGGATTTGAATCTATTCTTTTCTAAAGAAATTTTCTACTTTTAACTTTCAGAGAATTACTGATCATTCTAAATAATACAGAGACTAAGAATTCACAGCACACCATCTCAAAGACCTTAGTTAGGACCAAGCTGATATGAGTTTTATATGTCCATAATTCTACTGGCTCTACTGAAACTTCTATAAATATGTACCAGACAAATGAGACCAGAACAAATCCTTCAGCATCCAGCACTGCTCTTCCAGCTCCTAGTGAGGTCAGCAGGAACTGCAGCTGCTCTGGCCCTCCTAGGACTGGGCCCCCTTTTCTTCATACAAAGAGTTTTGGTGAAACAACAACAAAGGAGTTTTGAGATTTAGTAATTGACATATGTTGTACCATTTCAATATCATTTTGGTACATTTATCTCTGAGGCAGCCTATATGTTCAGTCAGTGATGCAGCTGGCCCTCTTCCAACCTAAACAGCGTGACCTATTCAGCTTTACCATTATCACAGGCTCTTACAGATGTAAAGGTAATGTGCAATCAGGTGTGTGAGACCATATTACATATTGGCAAATTTTTCCCCTTGGAAAACAAAAATGTTATAGTCATAGGCTATTATAATTATTTTCAATGCGGTTAAATGTAAGATTGAAATTAATCCCCTGTGTAACTCTATTGATTTGAACAGAGTTATAAAGGAATAAATGTGGTCTGAGGGAATTAGATCCATAAATATAGTAAGTTAAAGACTTGCTGCTTCTGCATGTTGAGCCCTGATTCTGAATTCTGCTCTCAATTACAGTTTTACTTTGGAACTACCTTACCAGTGATAAAAGAGTTACTCTTAATGAAATATCTATGTGAATAAGACCAAAATCTAGTTCTATAATCATTTTTATAATGGAGGAAAATATCATGTCCCAAATCCCACACAATTGTCATTCAGTATTTCTCAGACCAGTACTCACTGACTGTATCTAGACAGTGGGGCCTTTGCAGCTCTCGTATTCCCAGCTTGACAGGAGAGGGGGAGGAGAAGAAGGAAGTGGTCCAATGAAGATGCTCCAAATTTGGATCTGGGATGTACTCCTAGGTCCCATTGATATAGCTACATATACAAATCTTGCCCTTCTAGATATTTGATGTCACCATTAAACAGGAGCACCTTGCTTGTTGTTTTTCTTAATGCAGGTCTCGCTAATGGTTAAAGTTGATCTGCACAAGATATTTTTGTAGGAAGTATTTGGAAATTTTGGTTGTTCTTTTAAACTTGTGATGTGCTATTTAATTATGGTAGAAAAGCTGACGGATTTTGAACCTGGCATCTGATGTCTTCATCTGCATCTCTTGTGCAGTATTATCACTGAGGATAGACCAGTCCAGGGACATTAACCTTTAGCAACCTATTCATGCACAAATCCCGAGTATTGTCAAAAAAATCCATTCTCAAGATGCCCTCCAAAATTTTTCTTTCATGATATTATTATACTATTTTCCAGGACAGGCTTCATTGTGCCCGTTTTATTAACTTGAGAAAATCTTCCTCCTAAAGAACTGTGCAAGCAGGAAAGGAAGCCTCTGGAAACCTGGTATGCCATTACTCAAAACAGATGATATCTAAGAAATCTTGGACTTATGTGCACAGGAGCAAAGGCTTCTTCACTGATGCCTCATTCAGGAATCATCAAGAAAATTTCCTAGCCTTGACTTGATGGGTTGCCACCATGTCCTTCCACCTGTATTTCTCCTCCCCCTCTTTTCCATTTCTTTTCCTCTATATACATTTCTCCATTTTTAAGAATGGTAGAAAGGACAACTAACGGGAACGACCAATGTTATACAAGTCAACCAGCGCGTCTTCACCAATGGCAGGTCCTGTTTGACCAACCAAGTGGCTTTCTATGGTGCCATAACTGCATCAATGGACAAGGAAAGTGCCACTGTTATCTATGTGGACTTCATTAAGACCTTTGATATGATCCTCCACAACATCCTTCTCTCTAATTCAGAAAGATATTGATCTTGATAGAGAAGGAACTGGCTGCAAGATTGTATCCAGAGGGTGGTGTCAATTACTTAATATTCAGATGGAGAACAGTGACAAATGATGCCCCTCAGGTGTCAGTATTGGGACCAAAGCTGTTTAATATATTAATCAATGATACTGACAGTGGGATTGAGTGCACCCTCAGCAAGTTTGCAAATTCAACCAAGCTCTGTGTGTGGTTAAAACATGTGAATGTCGGGATACCTTCCAAAGAGACCTATACAGGCTCAAGCAGTTAGATCAGGAGAAATTCATGAGATTCAACAAAACCAAGCGCAAGGCTTTGCATCTGTGTCACAGCAAGCTCCATAATTAGTACAAGCTGGGGGATGAAGGGATTGAGAATTACTCTGACAAAAAGGATTTGGGAGTACTGGTGGATGGCAAGCCTGACATGACACAGCAGTGTGTACTTGCAGACCAGAAGGGCAACTGTATCCTGGGCTGTATCAAAAGAAGCATGAACAGGTCAAGGGAGATTAATCTACTTTGTGCTGGTGAGACCTCATCTGGAGTACTGTGTTCAGATGTGGAGCTCTTAGTACAGGAGAGACATACACCTACTGGAGCATATCTGGAGGAGAGCCACAAAAATGATCCAAAGGGATGGAACACCTCTCCTATGAGGACAGGCTCTTTAGCAGTGTCTGTTGTGACAGGACAAGGGAAAAGTTTTCAAACTAAAACAGGGGAGATTTAGACTGGATATAAGGAAGAAGTTTTTTACAGTAAGGTTAATGAAGCACTGGAACATGTTGCCCAGAGATATGGTGGATGCCCCATCCCTGGAGACATTCAGGTTCAGGATGATGGCACTCTGAGCACCCTGATCTAGCTGTAGGTGTCCATGTTCATTGCAGGGGAGTTGGACTAGATGACTTTTAAGGGTCCTTTCCAACTCAGATGATTCTATGTTTGTGTGATGCCAGTATCTCTGAAAACTAACCTGAAAATAATCAAAAATAATCAAGTAGTGATAAAGCATTAAACTGGAGGGTTACGTGTAATGTTGAAAGAAGAAGAAAAAAAAAAAAAAAAAAAAGAATGAGAAAGAGGTACTAATGAGCAAAGAATTTTATGAGAAAAAGCTAAAGAAACTGTATTCCCAGTGATGTGAGGGCTAGGATGAAGCATCACATTGGATACCACATACATAAAGCAATGTAGATACTCATAGAATGCTTTGAGTTGGAAGGGTAGTTAAAGACCATTTAGTTCCAAACCCCCCACTGTACCAGATTGCCCAAAACCCTATCCAACTTGGCCTTGAACACTTGGGGATGGGGAATAAACAACTTCTCTGGGCATTAATCATCTATTTCTTTGTCTCACAACTCAAATCAAGTTATTAAGGAGCTGATTGCTATCTTGCACATTTAGGAAAGTCTTGCTTTAGCTGATTTAGGGAAGAAAGCTTTTCAGTGAGTTTTTTAATGTGTTGTAAGCTTTCACATCAACCAATGTTGAGTTTCCTGTCCCCTGTGTACTCAGTCATTGTAGGGGATGACATAAATTAACTGCATGCCCATAGCTGCTCCATCTCATAGTGAAAGTTTATAAACTAAACAATGTGGGGTTTTTTTTTCTGTGCAAATTATTTATTTTTCTGTAGAGGAAGCTGAGCAACAAAATATGCAGCTTCTCACTTTCAGCTAAGATTTGGAGATCTCTTTTTAAGCATCGGTAAAGCTGTGGAAACAGTTCATCTACTTGCATGTAAGTGGCTTGACAGGAGGCTTGAATCAGGCAATTCACTCCAGGCTATTCACACAAACCTCTGCCTTTTCTGCTGGTGACTTGAACAGGAGATGAGAATGGCATTATATGAAACGGATGATGAAACAGATGAAATGGTCTTGGATATCTCCTCGTGTGAGTACTTGCCTTTCCACCTGGCAATATAATCACAAAAGGAAGACAGGACAGTTCTGTGAGCAGTATCACTGGCTTTATCAATGCCCAGGCCTACAATGACATCCAGAACCAAACGTCTGGCACCCAAAATTAAAATGCCACACTCTCATTATTATCTTTGCATAACTGGGTGTAATCATCAACACAGGGATGTTCCCACTTTAATGCCTCCCTTGGCAATAGATGGTATTCTGGTACTCTTCATGTCTGACTTTACATCTCATCTACGCAAACATATTTCAAAGGCTACCATTTAAGAAGGAGTCTTCTTACTCTCAAGAACAAAGAAAATATAGAAACACATCACCTGCAGAAGCACAGAACATTGCTTATAATTAAGAAGAACCAGTATGATGGATTTATGAACATTTACTGATAAAACAAAGTCATTCTGGATCAGAATGATCTTTTTAAAAATGAGATAGTGTAGTACTGCAGCTACATTATCTATCTAGATTATTAACTTTTCCAGTAGAGCGAAGATATATACGCCTGCAGTGTGCATACACCATGCATGCTACTGTATACGTTTCTGGGTATGTCTGCAGACACACAAACACTAACACATAGATTGCTGATCTGTCTGCTGTGATCCTAACAAAGTCTAGTTTTGTTCTAAAGTTTGAGTAAGTCTGAACCCTCGGATGGACATCAGCAGATTTCAGTTTCTTGTTTGGTTTCCAGTTACTACTCATCATCACTTTCCAGGAGCACATTATTATCGCTTAAGTAATAGTTTTACAAAGGAACTACCTGAATGAATGTTCCATAGATTCTTCTATGACTTGTGGTTTCTCAAATCATTTTTTCCTCTGCCTAAGAACAAAGCAGCATGAGATCTCCAGAAATGGCAGATTCCATCCAGAGAGCATTTCTGCTAAACAGCTTGGTATTAGGGAGGAAACATTTACTGTAGCTGTAGTGAACAACAGGTTATACAACAGTTGAACATTTACATTCCTGGTTCTGCCTCTTCCCCAGCGTTTGGAGAATACTTTACAAACTGTGAGAAGAGAGGAAGTATTTTTAACTCACATCCATTTTAACAATTTAAAACATTTTAATCCCAGTCACTGACCCTGCCAGAACGCTGATTTGCATTAGCAAAACATATATGCAGGGATGAATTTTGCAGTGTGAAGTCATCTGTAAAACTAAACTTTCCACCACAAACACAAACACACAAATGCATAAAGACAAATGCATACTCACATTTTTGTTTGCTATACATACTTGCATATATTTTTAAATAACAACACGGAGAAGATTTCAGGGATTAGAAAATCAGCTAGTCTGGATGAATCATCAAAGCATAACTCACAGAATGTGGAGTAAGACGTATCTCCTACCAAAATGACTGGTGCTTTGAGGGCTGAAATGTTTTTATGCTGGTTTGGGAGACAGAAAGAAAGCAGTGGCAGAGGGTGCTCATTTGAATAATGCTCTAAATCAGTCCCATATGTTGACCCTGTGACCAATCCTTGCCAGAAAAAAAAATCAAAACAAATCAGTGGTGTTTTTCAAATGGCTTCCAAGTAAGTCAGCATTCACCTAGACCAGGGTACACACACACAGAGCACTTTGCACCTGCATAAATAAGACATTGTCCTTTATTGATAGCGAGGAAAAAAAAAACTGTTTTGATTCATGCATGGAAAAATAACTGTGTATAGAATGAATAGAGCTTAACCAAAGTATTGGACATGGTTGTAGCTATACTTCTATTTTCCTACCTTTAACAAATATAGCATTATGTATGTCTGCAGTTATTCCGTGTGTGCTTTGGAGGGAATTGAGAAAAATTTGCATTTAGCCACCACCTTTGCTGAATACTCTTCTCCCACCTAAGGTGAACTAAAATATATTGAAGTTCATTGCACAGTGACTGAACAGGAACTGAACAAACCTCAAAACTGGCAATTTTTGCATAGATATTTCTGTGTTAAGTTGGTGCCAGTTCAAGGCTCCTCAATAAGCACAGCAAGAACAGAGTTCCCCTTTGACAGGGACAAAAACACAAGAAACTTCTGTCAGGGAGAGTAAAGTGAGGTAGGGAAGAAAGCCCAATGTGGTTAGGAGTCAGGGAAGACCCCTCAAGACCTGAGCTTACTGCTTCTCATCCATGAGGGGACCACAGTCAATGGCAGCTGAGAATGTGGCTGCCAGGAGAGGCTGCCACCCTACAGTACTGCTGGTCACAGCAGCTGCTAGTGTACCTCTATAGGTTCAGCATTGGTTGGCTAAGCTTGTTTATCATTCTGAGAAACCCTGTCTTTATTGAGAATATAAAGATTTTGCATCACCATCATAAGAGATCGAGAAAACACTTTCAAATTTAGCTACACTTCAGATTTAGAAATGTAAATACTGTATTTCAAGACGTAAAAGCAAATTACCTCAGAACTTTTGCTTTCATAACTTCTCTGAGCATTCAATGGAGAGTAAGCTGTGTCTGGTTGTAATTTTTGTACTGAAAATAATAATTTTTGTGCAATTGCAGTACTTCTGTAAACTTTATCATTTCGTCCCCAGGTTTATACCAATTTCCTGATGGACTTTCACTTAGTTACATATTTGCAAAACCAGTAATGCATTCATCCTCCACATCCACAACATGCTCTGTGCAGTTTTACTTTATCTAGTGAGACTTTGCACACTTCAAGATTAGTCTGAAAAATATTCTTGCTAATATTTTCCAATAACACTCATTGTAACAAGGGCTCTTTTACTTCTCTTGGGATTTCCCAGAGAGAAATGGGTGTTTCACCTACAGAAAGCCCAACATCCCCATGCTGTCTCTCAACACTTACACCTGCACTCTGCAGTGAATCTGCTGCGGTCTGGACGAGCTCAACTGTCCAGATGGGAGGAAGCCTGACACATTCATTCTGCACTGAGCCTCTTGCCAGTGTTATCTTTATGCATGAAGTCCACCTGCTTGGGTCCTTCCTACTTCCAGCAGTTCTTTCTGGTCTGCAATAATATTACCATGAACAAAACATTTGGTCCAATGTTATCATAATTTCTGTACAAAATTTGGAGTGTAAGGGGATGTGCACATAGCAACTCAGGTCTAGGTGTACAGAGCGCAGTGACATTGATCTTGCTTTAGTTCTTTAGGAGTCTGCTTCTTTCAGGGCTCTAGTTAATACAGCCACTGGAATGCATAACTTCTGCTTTGACTAACTGGTGTGATAAACCAGCAGGCAGTCTTCCTGAATCAACAGCTGTCCATTTTTTTAGTATAGTGCTACACATTTTTTTATCAGAGAAATGCTCCTCTGCACATCCTAAACTGAGTCAAATGCCTACTGAATGCTCCTATCTTCTTCACTGAGTACAGAAGTGACAAAGACAAGTCATTTAGAATAGACATGTGACCCTGAAATATTAATGATTTCACAGGCTTCTAAGAAGGTAGGTCTTGAGTATTCAGCCCATCTCTCTGTTTGTATGTGTGTGCGTTGCTTTTCCTACCAGCTACATGTTAACTTCAGCTAAGTTTCACATAATGGCAGAAGATTCCAACAAAATTACAGTTCTACAGATTTTGTGGAGTCAGTGGCTTGGTAATGGAGATAAGCCCAGTTTAAAATCAAAGCAAAAAGCTGCAGTTTGAGTGGTAATTAGCTGTCAACTGAGACGCTACATCACTGGTCTGATCAATCACCACTGGCGATCATACAGCTCATACTTCAACTTCTCTAACCGAAATCCAGAAGATAAAGAGGCATCAGAAAACTGGTGGCTTGGAGGAAAACTATGTATTGCATAAGTTTGAATTCATAGGTAATCTCAGACTTTTTGATGAAAGTGTACAGAAAGACATACTGTATAAATCCATATGGATTAACTGTCCATCACAACTTGCACAGTATCATTTTCAGGATTCTACACAAATATATGCTACCATGTGTGTGATATATACACATACACATTATGCTGTATGGTGTATCGTATATTATATGAACCATACTTTAATTTGGTAATGTACTATATAGAATATAGCGTACTCCATGCTACTGTAATTCTATATCATATAAATGCTGTATATTTTAAAATATAAATATAGTATGGAGAGTCACATTACCAATCTCCATTCTTCCAATAAAATTAATCATAATCCTGTTTCCTTGTGTTCAAATTAATGAAAAGTGGGGGCAGAATAAATGATTCAAAAATATTTGTCCTTTTGTTTACACAATACAGACAATAGCCAACAGAAAAGTAAAGAAAGTATAAGGAAGAGAAGAACCTGAAAAGCATACCTATCTCAGCAACAGATATGGAATGGATGTGTTTAAAATGTTGTGCACATCTAGGCAAGAGGATGATTCTAACTGATTTTTCAGGTGCTTTTGCTACTCTGTCCAACTTTCCTCTGATGAAGGGCAATGATGCCCTTCAGGAAGAGCAGAAGGAAGCCAACACTTCTGGAAAAATCCAGCCATTGGGTGGTATTCATCCTTCTGTGGAAGGCCAGCATAGCTGTCTTAAGCTGTCCATGGAACATACACCTGGCACTTGTTCAGAGCACAGAAGAAAGTGAAGGCAGGTACAATCATATCAAAAATTCTGCTTCTGGGCACGACTGAATAAATTAATATTTGTTTCTGAGTGTTAAAGATTTCCTTTCTTCTGGAAATGCCTGCTCTGTACGATGAGATGCTTCCCTGTGGCTGGTCGAGTCTGGCTGGATATCAGCTGCTGACCGTGAAGGCAGAGTGCAGAGGTTTCCTCAGTCTCAGGCTGCTGTCTGTGGCATGTCTGCCAGGAAAGAAGCCAGAAAGCATTTGAGTGAAAGTTTTGAGCTTGGTACATGCTGGGTGGTCCAATATGGTTGAGATTTTTCCTACATTTAATTTGACTGTAACCTGTTTTTTAATTTTATCCTTCAGTACAATAATTTTCTTTTCAAGGTTAGGAATTTTCATCTGGATTCTTGTGTCTTTCTATTTTTCCAGCTTCTGCTCCTCTCCAATTCAACCCTTCAAGAAGGGAGAAACAAAGGAACTACTGATGGGACATTCTCAATGTCAGGACATGTTTTTTGAGGTTGCTTTTGGAATTCATAATCTGCAATGCTGACCAAATCCACCAAATTCCCTAGGCATCCTGAGAAGTAAACAGCGGGTAGATGAGGTATTTCTTTGTCCCTTATTCCTATATAGATACCATGTCAGTTTTGGTTGATTATCTGCTCCACGATTTGCATTGTTGAGCTATCATAGTGTGTGCATTTAAGTAGTTTATTAAATGAATAAATAATAATCCTTTAAAATAGGAGCACACATTTAGCCGGAGGAGATAGCAGGTCTCTTTTCTGTGTAATGTAGTACATACCTTCAGCAGGCATTTTCCAGCAGCATGTTCTGACTTTCACTGAATTCTTATCTCCTACAGTTCTCACTTCATTTTGTTGTTTCAGTGTCTCCTAGTTGCTCTCAAGTGCAATCTTTTTTTCTGTTTGTTTTTTTTTTCTTTTTTCTTTTTAAATAGAAAAGGTTACACATAGCCATTTCACCCATGTAATAAACCACTTTAGAATACAAATCTGCTTATTTGGAGATGTTGGCATGAGTTGTGGCAAGTGAAGTTGAAGTTCACAGCAAATGCTTCTGGCTTGTTAACCTAACACCCTGTGGCACCCCTTTAATTTTTAAGATTTCAGTAAGATTAATTTGAAGATGACATGTTGTGAAGCTCTTATAGTAAAACAAATCACTCCTATGGCTCTTTTTTTCTCTTTTTGAACCAGAGCCAGTTTTGGTATTTTTCCACCCATTTAAGATATATTATAGTTGCACCCACCAAATGCCTCTGCTATGTCCAACAGAAGATGGGGTTAACAACATCTGGAATATTATTCATTTCTAAGTAATATGCAAGCTTGTTTCCATTTCTTCTTGAGTCAGGCAGCCTGAGAAAAGCAAACTGTCACAGCCCAGCCAGGCTGTTTTGCAACATTCATTTGAAAGTGAGTTGCACTAGCATCAGATAAGGCACTAGCACAGATAAGGCTGCTGATTCATTTGTACTATACAAAGCTAGACTCTGCAAAATATAAAAAGTGACATAAACCCTGCATGAAATAACAGAACTAATTCTGTTCGGGAGAACAACAGATAATTCTGACCAAAACCAGGTTGGTTTCAATGGTTCAAACAAATTACTGAACATGATAGGATGTTCATTCAGTTGTAACTCCTCATCAGAGGCCAGAGCAGTGAGTGTGAGCCCAAGGCACATGACCCTAGTCTAGAAAAGATCCGAGGGTGAGGTTGCAGCAGTGTTGAAGCTTGGAGTAAAAAATTGTTTTGACTTCCCTAAGGTAGAACATTTGTCTTTAAGTCCCTAAAAGAAAAATCAAAAATGTCATTAAGAAGGAGAGTGGAAATAGCTTTGTAAGAATAAAGAGTTCTTCTCACAGGCAGCTACATCACCAGCCTCAAGAGGCTCTCCTGTTTTCATATAGTTTCATCTGATTAAGAAACAAAAAGATGCCTATCTCAGCAGGAGGTAGAAATGAGGAGTGAAATCAGGAATGTCCAAACAACAACAACAAAAATTGGTTGCACAGTTACCACTAGTTTTAACCACTGTAAATTACTGAATGTTGGGTAGTCCTGTGTGGAGCCAGAGGTTGAACTCCATGGTCTTCGTGGGTGCCTTCCAATCTTACGATATTCTACAGTTCTATGAACTTGATAGCTCTCTTCCGCCTTCATTTCCCTCTCCTCACAGGTCAATTAGATCTCCTCAAGTTTCTAACATAGCAGCACTTGAGTTAGACTTCAGATAGTTGAACTAAAAATTCCATCTGGTACTTTTTTACCTTCTTGGACTCTTCTTCAGGATCTTAAACATCTTAAAATTGCCCTGGCACAAAAAATAAACCAAAGGCCAAGTGTCCACTCCATGTAAGGAAAAAGTAATGTTGACTGTTCAAAGAAACAAACTATCATACAGCTGCTTAGTATACGATGTGAAACAATTAGTAATTTAATAAAATATGCTGCCATTGCCAGTAAATTCGCTGGTCAAGAAACACAGCCTTCATCTAAACAAAGCATTTGGAAAAATCTGCTAGCATGTTTGGTATGTTCTATTTTTTCCAAAAATCAGTTGGACAATTGAGTAACAATGGAATTTAAAAAAAAGTATTAAGATATTGTTATAGCATCAAATAGTTCATGTCAGGAAGCAACACAGCACAAGCAGATTAAGTAGGGCATCTTCTATTTTTCCTGAATGTTTTGACTCTAGTTTTCACTCTACAACTTCTACAATTTTCCCCAGTTGACCTTCACAGAGATGGTGCAAAGGGATTTCAATCTTCCTTTGAGGAAGGGGTGGTAGATGACATATGATGCAAGACCGGAACATTGGATTTGTGTAAACAGAAGCTGTGAATCTAATAATACCTTCCTAATAAACACAGAGTACTTAATTCATCTAAGTGGGACACTGCACATTTCTGCTTAATCTCTCTACCATCCATTCTCACTCCATGTCATCCCACTGAACAGTGTGTCAGAAGAGAAGAATGCTGAGATTTTGTAAGGCAAATCCCTAAGCAGACATTTTTCTCCCCGTTTTCTTCGCCAGCACAACAAAATACAACAGACCCAAAGTCTACAGCTGTATTCTTATTTTACTGCACTTGTTCAGCCTATTTGAAGATATACAAATCTTGTATAAAAATCCTGTCTTCCTAATACCCTCTCAAAGACAGATCTCACTCTTCCTGAGATTCAGCAAAAACAAAGACAATTCAGCTGGGGCTGATCCAAACTCTGGGGGATCTCACCACTTCCAGCAGCTATCTCCTAGAAGGCTTCCGGTCACCACTTGTCCTCTGGGCTCCCAGGAGCTTTGCCAGTGCTTTCTGAAGAAGCAGTTGCTAGCTTTCATCTGCCATCTTCTCCCAAAAACATCTTTGTTGCTTGCTCTGAGAGGTAGTATTCAGATATCTTCTTTAACAAAGGTGCTGCCAACTCTAATAATAATGTAAACCTACCTCTTTTACAGTGAAATGTAGATTTTAAGGCAGATTAAAGAGGAGATAAGCAAGGTCACAGCAGGCACAGGATGAGAAGGATGACAAGGCCATCACCAATACTCTCAGGTGATGCCAGGTGAAGGCTGTCATGTCTGAGGCCACAGGAATATCCTGCAGCAGTGCTGCTGCTCAGAGAGATGTATGATAGGCCAGCACAAAGAGGAGGACAACAGTAGCCATTAAAGTTAGCAGTGGACACTGGGATAAAAACTGGGACATTGGTCCAAATTTACAGCTTTAGGTACAAACAGTTTTTGTTATTTAAGAAACAAACATGTCAGTGTAATCACTTCCCCAGGTTTATAGGCAACACAAAAGCACAGATGAGGTCAAAATTCTCTTATTTAAATATCATTATCTATGAAGGGAAATTCAAGTTTACAGAATACGATCATCATCTAAGTTAGTTTATAGTATTCTTTAAAAATTATTAAATGATTAAATTATTATCTACTTAAAACCTCAATTCAGCCAAGTTTTACAGAAGCAGAGACAAAGTGCAATTAAAGATGTCTACAGCATATTACACACTTGATCTTCAGTGATAAGTGCTGCAGGTTTTAAAAAGCAAGTAGACAAGTAACTTTTCTTCAGCTGACACTATGCAATGCTCTGCTTCTTATAACAAATCCACATAGGCATAATTTAAGTAGTTTATTACTGAAGCAGATCCTATTTGGTGAAATCCTTTTGGCCACTGAGCACTGCTAATGTTGGCAATTATGATTTATACTCCAAAAAACAAGATGGACAAAACTTGCTCAAAACACTCCTGAATATCTTTCACTTTGAGTCCTTAGGATGAGGGGTTTTGTTGCTAAAAAAACACACTGGTAGAGTTCACCAAAGAGATTTAGTATTTGTTAGTTCTGTATTTGTTATTCTTGTATTTGAAGTACTTACACGTAGGACAAGGGAGGCTTGTGTATTTCTTAATACAATAAAAATGTATTGTCAAGCTTCTTTGGAAAGAAGCAGTTGTGTAGACTCTCCTGCCTTTTCTACGCTATATAACCTTCTACATATATTTTCTGGAAGACAAAGCAAGAGACAGGAAGAGGCATAACAGGTGCTAGCAAACGAAGCATACAATTTCCCAGGATACTACCTCTCCCTTTTTAATTATGTTGAGAAAAAAGCGCTGTGCTTATGAAAGAGGACAGGTTGATGATAGAGGAGAACAATACCATTACTTTTTCAAGAAACTAAGTTTGGTACCAGAGGCAGGTGTACTCGAATTCATGAATTTTGTTTCATTATTTGTCCCTTTTTTCATTTGGGCCTTTCAGTGAAGTTACAATCTGTGGTAAAGAGTAAGGGTTGTACCAATAAAAGCCTTCTGTTTAAAAAGAAATGAGACTATGTCCCTATCTGTTCCAATTGAATACATCATTATTAGAAAAGCTGTCCATCATTTTCACTGTTATTGGGAAAAGTAACATTTTTTAAAATAGATCAACATAAATGTAGATTAAGTTAGATATAGATATAGTCACAGTTTTCCCAAGATATCTTTCATGATTAACTCTAATTAGAAAATAGAAGAAAAATATTACTGAAGTCTAAGATACCAGGAAATATGCTTCAATTCAGATGTACTTACAATGCATAGTGTTCTTTGCACAAAAATAATCCCCACATCTCATAAAAATGATAAATGACACGGTTACAGAGTATTTGCACATTCTCTTCCTGCCTGTGACTGCATATCTGATCTCAACATTAAAAAAAATGCAAGACAGTTACAGGAATTTTCTTCATTCTGTTGCTGTTCAGGCAAAAATGCCTTTTCCAAGACAAGAGGGCTGCTCTGAAAGTAATGCCTCCTATTTTATTATATTGGCCTATGATATCAGAGGCAGATGGTGGTGCTATGACAGTAGAGGTTGAACCTTCCCACCAATATTCTGTTATGCTTTATTCACGTCTGACATGTAAGTGTACATGAAGAAAAGGTGTGCCATGAATTCCTCAATGCAGAAAAAATGGCACCTATTGATATTCACAGACACTTGCTGTGCATGTATGGAAACTGAGCAGTGGACAAGAGCACAGTGAGGCAGTGGGTGATGCATTTCAGCATTAGTGACAGTGACATTAAAGACAAGGCATGTTCTGGATGGTGATGCACAGATGTCACACCACAAAACAAAAAGTGTACCATCAGCTCATTTGCACAAATCAGCTAATGGTGGTGACTATGGTGAAAAATAGTATTTTGTAGCTGAGAAATTTCTCAATCAAATAGTGTTATTGTGTTTTTCCTATCTGTTGTAGTTTCCATGGAAATAAGTAGGAGACATTACTTTTGGAACAACCTATGCATATTTGTACTATAAAAGTTAGTTCCAAAGTGCTCAGTGTCCACAGGGGGATTCAGATATTCAGAAGAGCAACCCACAGTTTCCACTCACTACCTCAGTGAAAGGCAATGGGTACTCAGCAGTCCTGGAAATCTGGCCAGTAAATTTAAATGCGTAATTTAGGAACTTAAGTCCTGGTGCTGAATCCTTTTGCAGGGCTTTTTTTTACCTGGTCAAGTGAGTTGAAAATAACATTTATATTTTGAAACCTATGAGCAGTTCTGATTACCTGTTTCCAATATGAAAGACTGAAAGCAGAAAATTATGCAAAAATGACAATAGTGAGCAAAATTAGGCAATGACTTCTATGAAGTGAAACAGACTAGGAGTTTCCATGTTGGAAAAGAGAAATCCCGAAGAATGTTATTAACAGTATGGAGAAGGATGATTATTCATTATTTTTCACAGTCCAAAGGACTAGCAGGTATTAAATTATACAAATTAATGGGACCAAAAAAAAAGTCAGTTGAAGATTAATAAGCACAAAGATATAGCTTTTGATTTGCAAGGTCTTTACTTGCAAATACACTGGGAAACAATCATTGCAAGTTTGTTCTGGTTTTCTTTAATCTTCGTGGCTAGCTACTGTCAGAGATGGGATAGTGGCCTCCATGGACTTTAGGTTGGACTCAGTACAGCCTTTTTAGTTCTTATAAATTGTTAGGCAATTAAAACAGCAGGGAGCCAGAATCATGATGCAAGACCTCACTTCCTCTCTCTGCAATTCATGGTTGAATAAATAGGCAATCAGTGAGCAGGAGTTGAGAGGCAAATTAACTTTTGTATTTCACCACTGGAAGGAAGATACTACAATATTATATCCACTTCTGGTAACTGTACTCTTAAGAGGATGTCAAGAACTTGGAAAGAAAACAAAAAAAAAAGACCCACCAGAAAGACAGGGATTAAATTTTACTGGGAATAATTCTTCTGTTTACATATCAAAGAGAGAAACAAGATTTTACCTCACACTTCTGAGGAAAAAAAATGTCACTCAAGGGCTCTTTAAACTACTATGAAAAAGAAAGAAGAGATGAAAATTATATCCACACAAAATTAGACTGGAAATGATGAAGAATAGGAGGAAAGCTAGTGGTTTTTGTTGCGTTTTGGTTTGTTGACTTGCCTTTTTCTTTTCTTTTCTTTTTTTTTGCAGACTTGAAAACATTAAACCATTAGAGAAAATTACAAAAGGAGTGGTTTACAAAATGACAAAAATTTTGTAAAAATTACAAAAAGAGATGGAAAATCTCTTGATACCTTCAGATAAAGACTATATTTTTCCAGTCAAGTGTTGTTGGATTTTACATAAGGATAACAGCTTAAAAACAGCACCACAGTTATGATATTCTGAAAGACTACTTATTTCTTCTCATGGTTCTTCCCACTATAGTTAAATTGCTGACTAAAAAATCCATTCTCCTGTTGGTGCTCTCCTCCGTGGTTCCCTCCAGTCAGGTGCATCTCATGTCTTTTCACTTACTCTGAGCTGCAAGTACTTTTATAATCCAGGTTCTGTCTGATGGATTTGTCTACTTCAGAAGTGTGTTTCCACCGAAGTGCAGAAACATGTATAAGCTTCTATAGTATAGAGTTAGTCCTATTTTAGACCATTTCTCTAGTTCCTCTATATACTTTTGAACCTTATTCCTGGCTTCAGCATATCCATGAACCTTCTAAAAATCATGTTATCTACAAATGTAGTAAGTCTGTTTTATCCAGCATTGACCATATTTATAACAGCACTGAATAGAACCTGGTAAGGTCACAGTCCATGCAACTCCTTTTCATACATTCTTTCTATGGGAGAGTGAAAAATTCTAAATTTCTAAACCACTTACTCTCATGGTTATGGCTTTTCTAGCTTTCTTGCTTGAATATATATGCAAGAATATCTGGCATATATTTTACCCGCCTGTGGATGGAAATCAGATTATTCATGGGTTCATAGAATGGTTTGGATCTGAAGGGACCTTTAAAGATCATCAGTTCAATCCCTATGTCGCTGGCAAGGAAATATTTCCTTAAATCAGGTTGCCCAAAGGCCTTGAATGCTTCCAGAAGTCTTGAACTCTTTCAGCCATGGAGCATCCACAAATTTTTTGGACCACCTGTTCCAGAGTCTTATCGCCCTAATAGTGGTTCTGCTCCTCATGAGAGGAGCAGAATTATTGCATAATTAATAATTCCTCCTGAAGATATCATTCATTATTTGACCACAGGATCACAGTCATCTTTCTGCACTGCAGAGGTTCTTCTACAAGAGCTCAACAAAATCAAGGCAATCACTCTGTAAAAATTTAATCTACTTTATTTTTGCTTTTCATATCACATTTACCTCAGAGCATTCATCCACAGGAGAAACTCCCCCAAAGCTGGATTCTTAAACTACTAGCAAAACAGGTGACTTATGAAACTACACATCTGCAGCTAGATATGGAAGTTTGATGCAATTTTTAGCAGAAAAACCTATTCAGTTAAGCTTTTTTGTTACAAAACAGGGAGACAATTTTATCATTCTCTCTATATGGGATAATACAACCATGCAATAAAATTCTTATGAGCCTAGAGAAAATGCAGGATACCTTTCAGTAATGGGCTCATTCCAGTCACAAATAAGTAAAACTACTTCTGACAGGTTCTTGGCAATACCAGGCAAAAAAATTGCAGGTAAGTCAACAGTCATATACAGAAAGAAGCTCACCCAACAGGTGAAGGGACTCTCTAACTATACAACATTCCCACTCAAGAAGCAGCCTAGGTCAAAAAGATGACCTTGTGTTGTGGCTGGGCCTTATATAAGCCCAAGGTTGTTCCACCCTTGGTCCACTCCTTCTGGTCACATGGGCAGCACAGGTGCAAACAATTTGCCAGCACACTCTGAACCAGATGCGCCACTTCAACTAGGTGCTCAATCACCTGTTGAAGTTGTGATGTAACAGTTTCCTACAGTTTTCACTGATAATTTTTATCAGTGAAAATAGAAAATGAATATTTATGTATAAAAATAGGGTATAAAAAAAAAAAAGTACATCCAACAGAAGAGATGAGTTTATAACGTGAATACAAGTGAAGGAAATAGAGACTAAAAAAAGCTGTGTCATGAATGAATCACAGATCCTTCATCTTCGCAGCAAATGCTTTGAATATGTATTCAATGAACATGTTCCTGCACAGGCGTTGTTTGTTCAAACAGTCCAAATCAGTGTGTAAGTTGAATGGCTGGAACATCCAACATGTCACTGTGGAAAGTTGACTTGAATTTTTAAAGAAAAGGGGAAAAATAAGAGTGGCATTAGTTTTGAAACTAAGACATAAGGCTGGATAATCTCAGAAATAAGGTGAAAGATTGCAAATGTAAGAATAGGCATCAAGTATACATTTTGTTGGAAACATTTCAGCCAGTTGGCAAAAAGCTGGAAATTGCAACCAAAGTTGCCAATAGGAAAACACAGACAAAACAGATAGAGCAAGTTACAAGGCAATAGCTCTCATGATGAAAAAAAGTTGTTTAACTAATTGATTTGTCAGAACTGCAGACTACTGACTATGTAAAACAACTCTGCAGAGTGTATTTTCAAGTAACAGGGAATCCTTGCTGAGTAAGTGACTATCGCAGTTAATACTCCTTAACGCCTTGGGAAGAATGAATCATGTTTAGTTAGTCCATTGCCATTGTCAGAAAATTTAATTATCTGTTCCATGTCATTTAAAAACAAGAATAAAAAGAGCTCTTTAATTTTGCATAATCCTTAATGTAACCATTTTGAGCAAGAGACAAAAATATTTAGGCAGCTTTTATGGAATAAGTGTCAGGGCACTCACCACTAGGCAGAGCCATGGTAATGAAGACCTTCCTCCCTAACAGAGAGAAGTGTTATCCATGCACCTACACTTTTTCCTGAACAATTTCCCTCTCCCAAATGAATTTTTATTCCAAAACTTGTTCCTAAATTCTCTGGCCCCATTTTGGAGGTGGTGGATATGATAGAAAAGAATGTACCCTGTGCGCTTGCTGCCTACTGTGATGAAGGATGGCAAGTCTCAAAATGGGCCAGAGTTCAGCTGGCATAAATCAGGAGTAGAAATTTTGAAATTAGTGGATGTCTGCTGATTTATGGATGTCTGCTCAGTTCAAAACTGAGACAAAAGCTTTGCTTCCAGCTAGCAGAGTTTTGGAGATGTCATTCGGAGCCAATTCTGCAACTTGAGTTTCTACACATTAACTTCATAGCATGAGGGAGAAAAGTTAGATAAAGTAGTTAAATGGAAAGCTCTTCCCTGTGCAACTCATTTGTAATTCTAAATGACTTTTCACTCTGGTCTTTCTAGTCACCACTGTGGTGCTTCACTATCACTTTCCAAAGTTAATGGTGATGCAGACAATATAATAACAAACACATTCTAAAATGCTAAAGAAATCTTGGGAGAGAGAAAGAAAAGGGTTGAAGTATGCATACCGGGACCCACATTCTGATCCAGATGAACATAAACCAAATCATGGGAGATAATATCCACATAAAAGAACAAGGACCCTGAAAATCCAACTGACTTGGTGAAAGCAAGAATGCTGAGGGCAGAATTCTCTGGAACAGTGTTTGGAAAGTAGAAGTTTGAGAGCCCTACAGTCATTATTGCTACATAAGTAACAGCCCTAAGACATGGTTTCAAATCTGATGCCTTTGTCCCTTTAAAGGTGGAATTTAAAATTGTATTTTCTGCCATGATGAAGTTCAGTCTGGGAATGGCTCTCAAAATCTTCAGCCCTTGACAAACTAACCTAGATGAGAGGCACTGGAGTGGCTTATACTGCATTATTTCCCATGACTTGCTCACTTGCATTTCTAACATTACAATGATTTCAAAATCAGTGTTAGCAGTTTCATGAAACTACCAGGAATAACACTCCCACCTGCAAGAGTCAAGTGAAAACAGATGTTTACACAGAAGTCTAGACTTGGATTTCGAATAGAGACTACCTATCCAATTATTGTGGTCTCTTTAGCAAAAGCTATCACACTGTAAGGAGATACCAACACACTTCTATTCAGGTCTGTTAAGATCTTCATAAAAGGAACAGTTCGTAAATTCACCTGTGAATAAGCAGAGCATCAGGCTAATGAGATTATGGCCATAGTGGTATGTAACCTCTTCCCTGTGAGATGAGGCAGGTCCTGATATTCCACTAGACAGACAGAGACAGCTATAGGAACTACGGAAGGTCTCCTGATCACCCTCAAACCCTTGGTAACACTGAGCCTGTGTTGTTCCTGGGAGACATTTGTCTAACTTGCACCTGTAGGCCACTGCTGGTGAACTGTTCACCTCTTCCCCAGGCAAGCTAGTCCAAGGCTAGTCCCACCACTTTGCTGGAAAGTTATGGGAGTTTTTAATAGCTATAAAATTCATCATACTGCGAGCAATCAGTTTTAAATCTTGAATGGTCTCTAGAAGACTTCTGGCCACACTGCTGTCCTGTCCCATTTGGCAGCCAAGGAACCAGAGTGATAGATGAGAAATCCAGCTTTCAGTGATTAATTGTTTATCCCTATGAAAATGGATTTGGTCAGTCAAAACAGGTTACAAGAAGAAAACATGCAATGCTCTGGATTTTGAGACTCAAAAAATGTAGGTGAGATGACATAATGGAAGAAAAACAGTGTACACCTCTCCTCTATTGAGTTGGCATGGAGGGATATTTAAGAGATGTGTGGATATGACACTAACGTGCATGGTTTAGCCATGGGACTCAGTAAGTTAGGTTAATGGCTAGACTTCATGATCTTGAACATTTATTCCAACCTAAACAATTTTATGATTCTATGACTTGATATTAATCCAGCTGGTGAAAAGATTTTTCATCCCAGGAAGAATACAGGGCAGAATACAGTCAATGCCAAAATAGGGTTCAGAATGTGAAGAAGCCATTACAATCTATCTTTGGGGGGGATACATTTTTTTCCATATCAAACTGAATTGTCCATCAAAAAAAAGTCAACCTAGCAATAAACTGTGGCAGAAACTGTTTGCATTCGGTACACACAGGAAGATAAGTTCCCTGAATGTACTTCTGGTAAAAAAAAACTTCACCCATTGGTTGACATCTTTCCTTACTTTCCATCTCTCAGGAATCACACAGCAGCCTTTAAAAAGCAGGCAGGTGCAGGAGAAAGTAGAAGATCTTGGCTGATAGCGTATCTTCTGCTCTTTGTTACAACCTGTTTGTGATAAGAATATTTTCATTTGGTTCACCAAATGTGTTCAGTGATGTTTCTTTCTGAGTAATTTTTTCTTGTGGTCTGCTCAAAAATTAATCACATCTTTTCCCATTGTGGCTCTTTGCTATTGTTTTTTGCAATCCTCGACCTCCTGCATCACTGTGCAATGTTCCTTTTTGTGTCAAAAATCTTTTTGTCAGTGAAGCTTTGAACACCACATGGCATTAAACCAGTTTGCTATGGACTTGTCAGGTTTCAACACACAACTAAGTCATTATGTTTGCATGCTGAGCAGTTGAAAAACAGTCCCTGGAAAATGACTGGCAGATGTCTGCAAGGTGAAGCCACCAGCCTGTTTTGTCACAACTGCCCAGAACATCCCAGACTTGCGCTTAATGGATACCAGACTCATCTTACACTAAAATGAGATACTGATTCTGTGAAAACCCTTCCTAAATATGTCAGTGACAAAGTTTCCATTCAGCACATCCCAGGTGAGTCCAGTGAGCTGAGTGAGGACCCTCTGTGTGGCCTCTTTGGCTTTGATGTCTGGTCTGCACCAGCTCCCACCCAGCAGCGCAGTTTTAGAGCTGCCCATGCTCCTCAAAAGGCCTGGACCTAACTCTCCTACCTCATGCCAGGAGGAGCTGTCATAAACATGCATAATAGCAAGGTATTTCCTGGCAGAAATCAGAAAAGTCAGGTAAAAAGACTATAGTGAATTTTTGGCAGTGGTGCAGTGCTAGGTGCAGTAGAGGACTTCTGGGGAAAGCCTGCACAGCTCTCCTCCCTCCATCATCCACCACCACTGGCACCAGCTCCCATTGCCACCCACTGTGGCCACTTCCTTATGCTCTGCAGCAAACCACCAGCATCTAAATGGCATACTCAGCTACACATCTGTTAGCATTTAGCCAGAGTGTTGGCTGTCCTTCCTAATAATTTATCTTGAATAGGCTAAAGCAACAAGCGGGCGTTCTTTCCTCTCTTTTTTTTTCCCATTGTGCCATGCAACAGGCTCCAAAGCTGCTAAAGCCACAGAAATGTTTGAGTGATTATTGGCCCATGTCAAACTTATTTTGGAGCAGTTGTCTTATATTGGGTAGACATATTATTTACCTTTCTTATCTAAGTTTAATAGAGTTAAACAAATCAGTGTTTCCTGTTGGGAGACTGCTAAAATGTGATTGAATGAGTGGTGTCGTTAGGAAAGCACATGTGCCCAAGCTCCGATGGCTTCCAACAGCTAATATCCAGTGCTCAGTTTTGGGACTTTATGATTATATTTCCAGACTGTGAGGTTAACATCATCTAATGTATCAGAATAAAGAAAATAGAAATGTAAGCACATTTTAGTCTATTTTTTTTTTTACATTTTGATATTTGTAATTAATTGCTGTAAAATACATAGTGAAGCCTCAAAAATTCAATGAAAAATTCAAGAAAATGAAAAAAAATCAATTTTTTTCCCACTCTCAGATATTTTAAAGTCTTTTTTTTTTTTTAAAGTCAGCAAAAACTACAGCTTATTATGTATGGATGTCAAATTAATAGAAAAGAGATTGTATAACAGTAATAATCAAGACAGTATCTCTTTCTACAGTACAATCAGTGCAGAAAAATACAATAGTGAGTTTCACAGCAGAATGTTTAAACTTCAGTTTACCTCGCCAAAATATGTTTCAGAAGAGAGCTGGTTTGAAAAGGCCAGAAATCAAAACCACATTGATAGAAAGCTCATCCTGTCTATCTATGCATAGCACACTCAACAGTGAAGGATCTGAAGTGTTAATGCTCTAGCTAATTTAACTCTTGCCCCATCCAACAAGAGTTGAAATTTCCCGTTCACCTTAAGAAACGTTTATTGTCTTTGTTGGCCACTTGGCTTTAGAGAAAGGAACAGTGCTTGACTGCAATATTGCAATAGTCAACAAGAAGTTAAAAAGACTATGATAGTTGTTTCTCCATACGGTTGTCAGCCAGGAGACAGCAAGACTTGTTATCAGTGGCATTCTGTGTAATGAAAAATTGATCTGTCTTAGCAATGGGACTGTTCTACCACAGAGACTTCTGAGGAAGCACCAGGCAGCTTGCAGTGGCAGATCCTAGCAAAATGCTGACCGTTTTCAATGCTTCTGGCTAAGGAGGTGAAAAAAATGTGCCCAGGATATTACTGTGGTGGCAGGGTACTGTAGATGACCTGCTGCTGGGGCATGCAGGCACCAAATAAGGTCCTACCCAGGCTGTACTTGACACCTTTTCAGATTCACCTAGAAAACAGAGTGACAGGGAGGTATCAAAGATAGCTACAGGTAGGTTTTCACAGTCAAATCACAGGCTAAAGTATAAAGAAGCAATGCCAATAACTAGAGACCAACACTGGCACCAGCACAGACATGAGATCTTCCAGCCCTGTGATGCAGAAACAAGGTGGTGAAACCCAACCAGCAAGTCCATGCTGTAGCGTTTCACCGGTGTGGTGTTCATCAGCTCCTGCAAATGAAACATCCCTTGCCCTCCCACCAGGTACAGCACGTGGCTGCTTGGGGGGCCACAGCCTCCCCAACCACAGTAGCTGTGGAGCAAGTTCTGGTTCCCGAGCAGGCAGCTTGGCTCACCTTCTCTGCTTCTAAATATCTCTATGGTAGGTAGCTGTGTGGCTGAGGTCTAAGTGAGGAGCTCACTCAGAATCGTCTCTGACCCCACCCCAAGCCAGGTCTTTTGTCCTAGCTTTCCCAGGTCTCATAAACCTCACTTGGTCATCCTCACTTGGTGAAGGGTGGTTTTGAGGCATCCTTGCAACACCAGGATGGTCTGTGTACCTCTGCAGCAGTCTGCCCATGTGTGTTATAGGCCCCAACTCACATCCCTGGGTCAGGAATGAAAGGAGGGATGGTGTATATATGAAATGCACTTACAGGCAGAATACTCAAGCTTTTCATTGTTAAAAGGAACCACAGTCATGAAGATCACTAAAATACAAACTTAGATGCATCTTCTTTGAAAGACTTTACTTTTTTTTTTTTTTTCCTCCTTTTAGTTACTGTTGAGCCTACTATTTTTGGTGATACTTTTATTTATGATATGATAATCTGGCAGGGAATTGGTAGGCCACTTGCAAAAATGATTCATCAGAAATACCAATCTTGTTCTGATTTGCAGCATAACAGAAAACAGCAGCTTGGTCCTGTGCTACTCCCCAGTGAGTTACATCAGTATGTGCCAATGATGGAAAACATGGCCTGCCTGTAAAGCTACAATTAGGGCTAGTTTCCATGGACATAATCAGTCGAATGTAGAAACAAAAAGAAGGAGAAAATGAAGGGAACAATATAAAATAACCATTATACTGAGGGACTTATGTGCCAGAACATGAATGACTTTAAGATATATGTTTCTTCTGGCAAATTTTATCTTTTTTTTTTTTTTTTTTTTTTTTTTTTAATGCTTTGCAAAACTATCCAAGTTGAAAAGTTCACATTTATACAGGAGTAAAAGTAAAATCTGAAGAAGCCTGGAGCTTATAAATAAAAGGCCTGATATATTAATACATAGCTTCTAAAGTATTCAACGTCTTCTACTTCAGATAATTGGGGATATACTCAAAGGGGGTAATATAAAAAAAAGTACAAGAATAAATAGCTGAGGAAGCATAATATTTACAATGATTGAAAAGCTATTGTCACTACCATCAAGAGAAGGAACAGTCTGATAGTTTTATACCAGCCAGTAATCACAAGACACCTTTTTATACATTGAGACTAATAATATTGCTTTATGCTGTTTCCTAGCCAGTAGAGCAAAACAAAATAAAACTTCACAATAATGACAAAAACTTTTATTTTTAATGTTAGGCATTTGCAGATTTGAAAAGTTTGCCTTTCATCTGCCAACAATTCTTAGTATTTCAGGACTTCTGCCTCCTATGTTGCATGCCCAGAATTGAGAAATGTGGAGCTACCTCATGCACACCTTACATACCATCATTTTTCTACAGGTAGTAATGTAGATGATGTTTAAACAGTGTAAGAGGTATTTCAGTTGCCAATGTTAGGAGTATTTTTCAGTCCCACACTGCACAAGCAGGGTTGTTTCTTAGACGCTTCCCGACTTATGCTAGCAAAACTAAAGCAAAAACATGTCTCCATAACCTCCTTTCTCTCCTAGAAAGGGAGAGAGGTGTGTAGGTTTTGCTTGTGAGAGAGTGGTGTTGGTCTCAGTATTTTTCTTTTCAAGCACTGAACTCGTCCGGAATACTTCCTGCTCTTTGTATTACGGAGTTAGATTGGCATGTGTCTCCAGTTAGGCAACCATAGATTTTTAACCCATTATAAGCAGCACATCTTAAGAGTAATAGTTCCTGGGAAGGAAATGTGAAATATAAAAACACCCCTAGTGATTTAAATGTACTCTGTGTAGTACTATATAACTCTGTGTTAGTACTCAGTGTTACAGAACTATGTTTTTACAGGTTGTTTCTCTATCAACTCTCTTTTTTCCAGGCAACTTTTACCATGTACAAAGAGACAGGCTCTGCAAAGAAAGTATAAATGACCAAAGAAAAGCAAAACAATTATGAATTGGCTAATGTGTAAGAAAAGATAGCTCGACTGTAAGGAGTTAATCATTAACATTTGGTACAAGGCTAAGCTTTAGCATGCTCACCATCCCCACCCAGTAAGACACCCAGTAGGATGCTACTGGCCAGGATGACACGCGTCAGATGGAAAGCATCACACATCTTGCTACTCTTGAATCCTTTAGCTGTTACCTATGCCTGTCTCAATGATCTTACCTCTGTCTCCAGTTTTACATTTCACTTTGTTGATAGCATTCTATGTACTTTGTCACAGTTCTTTTTCATAACTTAGCATTTTCTCTAAAGTTTGAGCTAAGGTTACACAGCTGGGCTATATCAAATTTAAGCCTGGGATCACAGGCAGCTGAACTCCTAGAAGGAGAGGGGGGGAGGAGAGAAGAAAAGTCCTGTTTTGATGAGACTGTGCCATACAACTTTCCAAGATTTTGAGGAGGAAAAACTGCAGTTCTAAGCTGGAGATGACAGTACATGCTTAGCTTTGCCAAGCCAAACATCTAGCAGATGGATCTCTGAACTCAAATAAGATAAAATCAGATAAAATTTCCCAGACACCTACTGTTTCTTTTTCTGAAAATATAATTAATAGATATTAGTAAATGGTTACTGTGCCACCAACCCACAAATCCAGGAATCCAAGAAAGAAAATGCTGCAGAATTTTAAATTGTAATAAACATGCAAGCTCTCCTCCACTTCAGCTAAGAAAGAAGACAGTAACTCTGCAGGACCTGTGTAGCTCCATATTCAGCTCCCAGCTTTTCTATTGATCTTTCTGTGAAACTTAAAAGGCAAGATGAGTAAATTCCAAACATACACACCGAAATAAACGCCTTGAAGATGAGTATATGTTCCTAATAACATTAGTTCATACATCTAAGATTCTGAACGTTCATAAAAGGATGTAAAGTCTGAAAAAGAAAGATCCAGAAATTTTAAATGTTGTTTAAAAACAAGTCCAGGTACCTGCAATTTTCCAAAGCCTCATTGTCTACCCATGAGCTAAATACAGAATCATAGAACGGTTTGGGTTGGGTTGGAAGGAACCTTTAAGATCATCTAATTCCAACCTACCTGCTATAGGTAAGAGGGGGGGGAATACCTCCCTCTAGACCAGGATAACTCTATTTTTATTTACTATCAGCCTTCCTCTTAAAAAGAAAAGGTGAAACCTTTTGTTTACCAGTCTTCTGGTTGCAGTACTCACCCACAAAAGGGAAGTCTCTGTTCTGGCTTCTTTCCTTAAGTTTCCTGAGTTCAAGGTTATAGTTTTTATCCTGTTTGTAATGCAGTACTGAAGTTAAAGTCTGACTCTATCCACATAGTGTAAAAACATGTAGCTAAACAGACAAACTTGATGTTATCATTGAGGTCTTTTGGTCTTTTGATGCATTTTTCAGTAGGCAATCATTTGCTAAAATAAAGAAATTGTCCATAGAGTGAGGATTGTTATTCAGGTTAATGTATAAATTGAATGCTAGCCACTGCTGTAATTTAAAACAAAAAGAACAGGATGATCGGATGATCACTTTTTCTAAATAAACTGATTTTTGAGACCTTAGTTTAAAAAGAAGACTTGAGTCATTAAATTCCGGCTACATAGGCTGAAGATAAGCACTTAGACTGCCGACTAGGAGAGATGTCTCCTAGTCACTAGGAGTGATATTTCCAAGTGAATGGTGTAGGTATGTCCCCACTCAGTTAGTGGCCTGTGTGAATCCCAGGCGAGGCTCCAGCTCTCCCTCATTTGCAATATGAGGAAGTGTCCAATTACTTTCCTGACACAGCCCCAGGCATTTGCTAACTGTTACTGTTTTTAGATGATGTCATTAGCTGTGATTTTACTGTCATGATGTATTGCCTTACTTGCATTCTTTCTGTCCATAAGTTACAACAACAAGCTCACTAATGGAACTTAAATGTGTGTTTTAGAAAGCTATTATGAGCCTAACTCTCCCATTAATTTAAATGAGAGCTGTGCTCCTCAGTGGCCATTAGGTGAGTAGTTAGTTGGAGGATCTGGATACAGGCAGCTACTTCGGTGTGGTGATGTCATGCCCAAATTCCCTAGTAAAGCTAGCCTTAAATCTAGAAAGAGACTGAATGGAAAGAATTTAGGTCAGACTATAGGCCAAAGCAGACTTGACACAATCAATGATAGCAGGTGAAGTGATTTCACTTCAGCACTTATATTTTTAACATTAGTTAAAATGCCATAATTTTGAGGACCTCATTTCTTAATTTTCCTGAATAGGAGAATCTTGATGTAGTTTCATGTGCCAAAGAAGGGCAATAACTTGTATGCAAGGTATGGTTTTATTCTTCCTGCTTCTCTTAGACTGCACTGAATCTCTGCTGAAAATATCCAGATTTAAAATACTGCACTGCACTTTATGACTGTTGTTCTACGCTTTATGACTGTTACTTTAATGCACCATATCACATGCAATTAAAGTGGCCACAGATATTAGGCCAGGCAGAACACTTTCCTTCACAGCCAGCCTGGGAGTTTCTGCACAGCCTTGTACTCCACTGATGGGGCTGAAAAGCAACAATAGCTACTGGAGCCATTTGAAAATGCACCTTGCTGTCTTCCTCTCCCCTGTGGAAAAAGAGAAGAGAAGAGAAGAGAAGAGAAGAGAAGAGAAGAGAAGAGAAGAGAAGAGAAGAGAAGAGAAGAGAAGAGAAGAGAAGAGAAGAGAAGAGAAGAGAAGAGAAGAGAAGAGAAGAGAAGAGAAGAGAAGAGAAGAGAAGAGAAGAGAAGAGAAGAGAAGAGAAGAGAAGAGAAGAGAAGAGAAGAGAAGAGAAGAGAAGAAGAAGAGAAAAGAAAAGAAAAGAAAAGAAAAGAAAAGAAAAGAAAAGAAAAGAAAAGAAAAGAAAAGAAAAGAAAAGAAAAGAAAAGAAAAGAAAAGAAAAGAAAAGAAAAGAAAAGAAAAGAAAAGAAAAGAAAAGAAAAGAAAAGAAAAGAAAAGAAAAGAAAAGAAAAGAAAAGAAAAGAAAAGAAAAGAAAAGAAAAGAAAAGAAAAAAAAAATACTGGTCTCTGTGAGAATGTTTGTACTAAAAAATTTCTTCTCTGCATTTCACTTTATATTAATCACAAGAGAGAACAAACGCAGATTTATTTATTTATTTATTTATTTATTTATTTTTAAGAGCCTGTGAAACTGAGTGGAACAAGCAGGATAATTTCCCGTTTCTTTACTGGGTGTTAGACCAGGCCCACAGGACTCTTCAGTCTGTCTGCAACTACTTGCATGGAGATTTCAGGCATCTATTTGGTCCCACTTCCCAAAGTAAGCACCATTGAACGCTGAGTAGAAGGAAAGGAAAAAATCTCTGAGGGCCTGAACTCTCTCCACCACTGTACCAGTGCAGGGCCCAAACTGGCACTTTGTAATTTTAAAGTAAAAACAAGTAAACAAAGAAATATGACAGAACTCGTAAGGGTGGGAAAGTGAAAGATCAGTGTAAACAAATCTCTCAAACTGATCACCAGCTCAATCATTCCCACAGCAATTGCTATACTTCCATGAAAGAAAAAGATGTTCCTGGTTTTCTTATCTCTTTGAGTTTTTGCATTGCTCTTATAGACACAAATTGTTTCCCAGCACTCAGTAGGAGAATATCTCCAAAGGAGCAAATGAAGTATGTATTATGCATAGGATGCTAGCTCTCTCATGAGATAAATATATGCTCTGTCTATCCTGGTAAATTAAATAAGATCAAAACTGTTCCTGGACACTGCAGCTTGATTGTCCATGATATTGGAAGTGTTATCTTAGATCCTGCTTTACAGCCCATCACTCCCTTGGACAATACCCACACACAGTTCAGAGGTCAGCACAAGTTGTCATGGGACATCTTTTGAGGTGTGACACGAGGTTTTGACTGCTGTTGTTTCCACCTCAAAATCTCTGCCCCTTCCTTAAAAAGTGATTTCCTCTCTTTCAAGCTAATTCCTACTATGTTTCAAAATCTCTTTGTAGTTGCTTGGTTACTGTTTGTTCTGGTTTACAGTCATCTTCCTCTTTAACACTATGAGTTTCAGGGCAGTTTTGCATATTTGATCTGTCATGCTGTTTACAGCCACATGCTTATCTTAGCAGGTGGGGCTATCCAGGCCCTTTTCCAAGGGTGAGATGTCCAAGCACCCCCGCAGAGGGCTAAGGATCATTTCAAATGGACAGTTTGGGACACAGCCATACAGTTTTGGAGGGAAAGAGTATTTAATGATGTGGACACACTCTTACATGTGTCCTGGGATCAGTGCCAGAGAACTATCCCAGGCACCTTTAATTACCAATATAGACAGAGCCAAGATGATACTTGTGCGGGAAGTGAGCAAGTAAACTTGGAGGTACACAAAAGATGCAGAGTCAAGGTCCTGATCTGGTAGATAACTCTTCTCCAGTTCTCAGTGGTTTATAGCTAGGATTTTTGTTCTCTCCAGCACACCAATAAAAAAACAGCCATAAATTTCAGAGCTTATTTCTGAGTTTAGATTCTGAAGTTTTGTATGCTCAAATGTGGCTTAGACCCAATGTTTTGGTTCAACACCATCTCTAAATCATTGTATTAGCTTTATGTCACATGTAATAAAAAGGTAAATATCTTTTGATCTTGGTCTGCATCCAGGTTATTAGAGTTTCCTCCCCAGCCTATTGGGCTTGCACAGGGTTTTTCTGACCGTGGAGCTGATTGCAATAACTTGTCACTTGTTGCAACCTATTAGGTTTCTTTTTAATGCCATTCTTAAAGTGAAAAAATACAGGCTTTGAAATTGGTAGGATCTTTTTTTTTCCCTTTGGCCTGTGAGTCATTTCTCTGAAAGCTGGTAGAGGGCAACTGATCTTGTAGTGAGGAGGAAGGATGTTGTACAGTCAAATTTCTATAGAAGCCTCAGATTTTTGCTGTTTATTTTCTCAGCAGTGAAATCATACAACCATAAAGGATGAAAACCATAAAGGATAAGACACTGTTTTTATTATTACCCCTTCCTCCATCAGAGTTTTTTCCCTTCAGGTGCCTCAGGGATTTGACACTTTTGTTTACATATAGGGGTATCGCATGCAAATAGAACCTTATTGGGCTGAGCTTGTATCAGATGGAGCAAATACTCTATTATAATCTCAGAATAGTCCCAGGAGATTACAGATTGACCTAGTAAACAAAACAGGGAATGCTAGTATCTAAAGTGGCAAGCCCTTCCTAAATTAGTGATGGAGACCAACTTGAAGAAGAATTTATGGTGCTCGGAAACTGTTTTGCAACATATTACAGAAATAACTAAATATATCCAATCTTTCATTCCTAATTCCTTCACATTCCTTGAATACATATGAATAAAAGCCATTCAGAGCAAAAGTCAGACTGTTTTGAAATTCACATTAGAAGAAGAAGCTCCCAGCATAGTAAGTTTGGTGTCAGTTTTGGAAGGAAAGAAAGATGATAAGGCACTCTGAGGGGCAAGAGAAAAAGCAAGAAAGGACTATAAGGAGCCAAGAGCAGGAGGAAGTGCTTGGACTACAGGGAACGTGCTAGAACAGCTGAAGGGAGTAACTAGGTAAAATAATGAATTAAGAGCTAAAGACTTCAAATTTTAGTCATTCACTGAGAAACTTGGCAGCTTAGTAGTAAACACGTGAAAAGATGGTGTTCTAGGAACTGAGATTCAGAACAGAGATCCCACTGATGGGTACTTGGCACCTTTCACCAGCAATATCTTATAAGAAAGAAAGAAAAAAGAAAAAAAAAAAAGGAAAGAAAGAAAAATGAAAATCCTACTATGTAGAAATAAGGAGTACAGTGAGGAGTTAAATGTGGTAGCATCCATTTGCTGTTTATGTATGCAACTTGCCAGTAGTTGCAACACTACATTCTCTGGAAAGTAAGAAAAAAAACAGAAAACTCCCTGAAGTATTTTTTTCTCATAATGTGCACAGCATGATGTCAGTCTGGCAGAGGAATTAAAAAATAAACAATAACACACATTTTTACCAAACATAAAAAATACCACTCACAAAGGCAATAAAATAGTGGGTGTAATACATTGTCTCTTGTTCTTCCTTACCAAAGAGGAGGAAGTAGGTAAGCAGTAGCAAAGTTGGGGTTTGAGGGCATACACTTTCTGTAAAGCTGTGTGGTACATTTTTTTCTGACCACTGTTTGCACTGTCTTTATCTGTTTCCCTCATGCTGCAGCCAAACAGCCATTGTAAAGGTGTGTCCCTGAGGATGGGTAAAATGCTGCAGTAAGCAGCACAGCTTCTTTCTTCCCACAGCCACTATATGTAAAACTTCCTCCCAGTGACAGAATGTACTACTTTATATTTTGACTGATAGCAGTTTTATTTGCTTGAAGGATAGGACACAGCTGAATTTTTTCATTTCATAGAATTATATCTCTTCAGAGTAATCCTGTTGGAAAATGATCACAAGCTGAAGCTTTGATGAAATCTTGCTCTTGCATTTGTGCCTTGTTTGGAGTAGTATTGGCTTCAATAAAATGTTCACTGGAAGTAATTTTTTTCTTATTGACTTTTGAAGGAAAATATGTGGATACTGAAACCTGACTAAAATCTAGATGCTCATTTAGTGAATGTTTCCATCCAAGTTAATCATTCATGTGCTCTCACACACTGAGGAAAAAATGAAACTCAAGTGAACTTCTTTCTGCCTGGTGAGAAATGAAGACTGATCTTATGCAGATCTTGGATTCTAGTCATTTTGTACAAGAACTAGTTTAAGGAATAAATCCAGGTTTCAGATACATAACCGCATATTAAAAATGAACACTAGTTTCTTAGCCTCAGTCCACTTTAGAAGAACACAGTATACTGAGATTTCAGCAAAGCCTTTGATGCTGTCTTCCACAGTATTCTCCCGGAGAAACTGGCAGCCTGTGGCTTGGACAGATACACTCTTTGCTGGGTAAAGAGCTGGCTGGATGGCCAGGTCCAGAGAGTGGTGGTGAATGTAGTTAAATCCAGCTGGTGACCCGGTGTGCGGTGTTCCCCAGGGGTTGGTTCTGGGGACTGTCCTTTTTAGTATCTTTACTGATGACCCTGACAAGGGGATTGAGCGCACCCTTGGTAAGTTTGCAGATGACACCAAGCTGGGAAGAAGTTTTCATCTGCCTGGGTGTAGGAAGGCGCAATAGAGGGATATGGACAGACTGGTTCACAGCACTGAGGCCAATGGGATGAAGTTCAACAAGACCAAGTGCCAGGTCCTGTACTTTGGCCACAACAACCGCAGACAATTCTACAGGCTTGGGGCAGAATGGCTGCAAGACTGTGTGAAAGAAATGGACCTGGAGGTATTGGTCAATGCTCAGCTGAACATGAGCCAGCAGTGTGACCAGGTGGCCAAGAAGGTCAATGGCATCCTGACTTGAATCAGACATAGCATTGCCAGCAGGATCGGGGAGGTGATCATCCCCCTGTACTCAGCTCTGGTGAGGCTGCCACTCAAGTACTGTGTTGAGTTTTGGGCCCCTGGCTTCAAAAAAGACACTGAGGCCTTGGAGCATGTCCAGAGAAGGGCAATGAAGCTGGTGAAGTGTCTGGAGCACAAGTCTTATGAGGAGCAGCTGAGGGAACTGGGTTTCTTCAGTCTGAAGAAGAGGAGGCTCAGGAGAGACCTTATTGCTCTCTACAACTATCTGAAAGGAGCCTGTGGTGAGGAGGGGGGTCAGTCTCCTTTTCCATGTAACTAGCAACAGGACTAGAGGGAATGGTCTCAACTTGCACCAGGAAGGGTTCAGGTTAAATGTTAAGAAAATTTATTCTCTGAAAGAGAGGTTAGCTACTTGAACAGGCTGCCCAGAAAGATGGTGGAGTCACCATGCCTGGAAGTGTTCAAGAAACATTTAGATGTTGTAGTAAGGGACGTGATTTAGTGGGGAAAATATTGGTGGTAGGTGGACAGTTGGACTAGATGATCTTGGAGGTCTTTCCCAACACTGGTGCTTATATGATTTTATGAAGAGTGGATATGGATCCTAAGACAAAACATCTTAACATAGATATGTAATTAGAGCAAGTGAATTGCATCCCAGAAGCATCTATATTTCTATCTAAAAATACTTTTGATTTTAAAGGGGGCCATTAGGTCATGTGTTGTAGGGTTTCAAAGTAGATTAAGCAAATCCCACTTGGTCTATCTATAATTCACCACGTTTTTCAGACTTTGGTAACAGGATGGAAGAGAGAATTCCTATCTGTTCTGAGATGTATTTGACCTGAAGGGATCTACTCCAAATTACGCACTGGAAACTCTAGAAGATGGTTTTGCATATCAAAGATGAACACATATTAAACCCTTTTTGCTCTGAAAGATGTATAGCTCACTTTCCAGGAGATTTAGTTTTTATTCTAGTATAAAATAAAAATTACTTCAGAAACCTCCAAAGGACTGGCCATCAAATATCCTGGTCAACACTCATGATCATTGATTTTCCCAAAATTTAGTACTATTTAATTGTTCTAACCCTTTTCCTTAATGAATTTCATTAGTCTTTAATATAATAGTCCTTTCTTTAGTCCTTAATATAATATTTTTAAAAACCCACATTTTTACTTCTTTAAAAATTGAAATCATGTATGATTTCCTTATCTTAGACCTTCTAAAAAGGAGAACAATAAAGATCAGAATATTCTTTCCACAAAACAAAATTTTTGTTCTTTTTTTTCTTTCAGCAATTCAGGATGAGGTTCCCGAGATACCTATCTCAGCTATCGTATGGGTTGGAGAAGATGAACGTCAGGCCACGGCTCGAGATACCTCCTCTTAAAATAAGTATCACTGGACAAACCATATGTAATATAAGGAAACATTGTCTCATAGAAAGAGGCTGATTTATTTCCCTCCTTGAAGCAGCTGATCACCAAGCAACCTATGAATATCAAGTTGTAAATTTCATAATAAAGAAACAGAAATTGTTATTTTGGAGGGAATCTTGGGCAGCTCCAAATTTCACTGATGCCTTGGCTGGCTGTTCATCAGTGCCACAGTGAGAAATGGCAAGATAGTTCATCACTTCCATTGACTCATATCTCTTTGGGATTACAGAGCATTCTTTATGGATCTCCATTAAATCTCACTGGCTATTTGCCATGCCAACAGCACTGAAATATTCCTAGATCTCTGGCTAGTTTCATCCCTCTGTATTCAGATGAATAATATTAGTAGAACTGTGCAAACAGTGAATGACATGATGGTAAAAAGGAAAATAAAGCAATAGCCCAAAATGGCTTACAGGACTGGTGAAAAATTAAACTTTTTATCACTTTCATATTTTCTTTTACATCTGCTTCCTGCAGAGAGAAAAATCAATGCCAATAACAAGTATGCTAATTATTGTTTAGGCCATAGCTTCAAGTCTTTAAGTAATGTTGAATACTTCTTTGGTTCAGTCAGGAAATCTGCTAAGACACATTTCTCCAAACTGCTGCCAAAGGGAATGTCTGTTTTTAATACTTGAAAAATAAACCAGATTTGCACTTTTAAGTGACCACATTTTTACAGCTCCTACTGGGCTCCTATGCAGCTTTTGACTTTATCCCACCTCATACTTTCTCCTTCCAGCCATCACGCTCAACTCATCTACACTTCAAGGCAATACTGAAGATTACAGTACTGGGAGAAAATTGCTATCGTGTTTTATGCACTTTGGTTAAATGTAGACCAAGGCAGAGAGAAGTGGTGTGGTAATGGCAGAGCCATTCTTTTTCAGTGACTTTCAGCAATATCTGAGGAAATAGTAATGAGATGAAGAAAAAAAAAAGTGCGGAATAATGAGAAATAATTTTTCTGATATACAAAAGAAAGTACAGAGTCTTAACTTCACTATTCCTAGTACAAGCCGCTTTTGATCTCTCTGGTCTATTTTAGTTCTTTCTTTTGGTTCTTGTGAAACAAATTTATTTGAGGAACACTATAGCTGCATTCAGTTTGAAAACAGAAATCAGACTCATATACATTCCAATCAAACTGATATTTCAGAATTTTTCCTGAATCATCAAGAGTGATGTTAAAACATAATAGGTCAAGATTCTGGAAATTGTTTTTCAGGATATTCTCATGGCCTTCACCAATTCTTTTAGGGACCTCTTGAGACAGAAGTGATATCTTCGCTTTTAACTATGGTGTGAGCTCCTCCTTCATTGTTTTGTCCTTAGTCCCACATAAACTGTTACCATCCATAACATCTTGCAGCTAGGAATGCCACCACTCAGCCATACTTCCTGGGAAGGAGCACCCCTTATTTGTTTCAAACCTTCCAGTTGCAACTATGGGTATGAAAAAACGTTATGAACAAGCAGCAAAAGAATAGTGGGATGGGTTCACATCCCATTAGCAGTTATTGTGCTTTCATAAGCTGCTTCTCTAGAGCAGTCAGGAGTTAGTCCTTTTTGATCCGTTGACACGGATGCATCTGCCTACACATTCAATCTCTGGAGCCTGTAGACAGACAGTAGTGTCAAGAGGATGAAATTAAATTCTTTTTGTAAACCACAGTCATCTTGAGACAATGTGGTTGCTTTTTTTTGTTGGTTTTTTTTTTTTTTTCATAAACAATTTTAATTTCCGTTTTTTTTTTCCTACTGTTAGTTATTTATCATCAGAGCTCAGACTAGCTTTGCCTTCTTGTACTACATTCATTATTTATTTATTCCAGATCATTTATGTCGCAAGAAGTTGGTGCTCTTAACGGCTGCAAAATCCACATATAAATTCTAAGGCATTTCAGTGTACTCAGAGTTTTTCAGAACTAGATCTACAGCACTTGGAAAATAACTTTTGATAGCTTTAGCTCTTCCAACCCAGGAGGTTAAAGTAGCAAGAGCAAAAATGGTCTGGGAAGAGGTTAGAATGTTGTTCAGGACTCAGCTGTGTTTCAGTCAACTGTTGCATATGGAAGGAGTAAGATGGGTAAGAGCCATAGAGACCATGGAGAATAGGGTTTGCCCTTTGACCAAAACATTCCCTGCCTGCCCCAGTGTGCCAGAGCACAGACTGCTGGGTGGTCTTGCTCCAGTCTCTCCAAACAGTAGTTCATACAGTACAAGAACACAAAAAAAGCAAGTGTAATTTAACACAACATGCTGCCTCAGCTCAGACATGGCCCAGGCCTGATCCAGGGTGGAGATTGAATTACCTCCCTCGCTGGTGGAGAAGAAGCCCTCCCATCACTGGCAGACAACAGGAGGAGGCCTGGCATGCAGCTGCCTGCACTTTATCTAGTCCAGGGACAAGGGCTTCAAATTCCACTGGTTACAATTCCTTGCAGACAAAATAAAGGTAGTACTGCATGTTACAAAAGCTTAACTCCAATGCTCTTTACAAAAGCTGCAGGCACCCTGCAGCACCAGGAAAGGTAGCACTCCAAGCACCTTGATGTACTGGGAGCCACCAGGTCAGTGGTGCTTGCAGCATTCACAAGAAAGGTGCTGCGTTTGTGAGTGCTTTCCCTCTGTTATTTAAACATATTTTAATTCAAAGATAAATCGGTGTAAGTAATAGTCTAGCTTCAGCTAGGAACACACACATTTACATGTGGAAAAAATTGTTTAAACAGTGTGTTTTCTGCTGTTCATTTTTTTCTCACCTTTTCTCCCCTGGTTGTTTCGAAATGGAAATGGACTAAATTGTGTATGTAGATCAATATATTTAATTAAGATAAAATACCAAACTCAGGTTGACTTTCCCTGCTCAAATGCAAAAGCAGTTTAGAAATATGGCATGCTTCATGTTGGGGTACCCTAGCCCTGCTTAGCATCAAGTCCATGGAAAGCCACATCAGCTTTGTTTAGGATTATTCTTCTGCTTAAAGCTAAGCAGGACCTGTGAAGCAAGGTCTGAAAATGTATGGTTTACTTTCTTTTATAAGGTGAAATAACTTTTTTTATAAGGTGTAATTATAACATAATTGCATGGCAGTAAGCAGAAATTAGAGAAAAATATTGCTGAATAACTGGATGTAATTATGCAAATCCTGGTTACTAGCATTTGCTAAAATTGTCTGTCAGTCGAGGCAATTGCTTCTCCGCAGTAACCATGTAATTTCAGTATGCTGAACTCCTAGTTTAAAAGACAAACTGATCATGTATTTATGTTGCAATGATATAGTAATAATTACCACATCCAGCGACTGTATGGAAGGTGCAATCAATTCTGAATACTTACCATACATAATTTGAAGATTGCTCACGTCATACCACTGTTCTTTAACTTAAACATAGATTCTTTAAGTTTCTCACCAGTTCTAACATTTGTTGCATACTTGGAAAGGAGGAATGGGTTCCTTTTGCATAAGAACATAACCTTGTTTTGTGTTCTGAATCAAAAAGACTGTTTCCTCCAGATGTCATTTCAAAATTTTACTGCTTCAATTACATTTTAGTCCAACAAAGCAGAAAGGATGACTATATCTAATAAGATTCCCAAGGCTCAGGTGTCTCCAAAAAGATGTACAAAAAAATGCAACTCTGCTGAACATGATGGGTCAGGATTTTCAGTACTTAGAATAAGAAATTAGGATTAGAAACCACAGCAAGTGGTATGTTACCCATCTACTTTTTGACCATCTTCTCTTTCTTGGTTGTCTAGCTCCTGGACTCTGTCTCCTCATTCCTTCTCAAAACTTCCTTTTCCATCAGTCAGGGCTTATTCTTACCCCTGGGTGTGAAGCCTGACCAGAGCTCCCTTTGTAGATCAGCCTTACGGATGCTCCCTTCACCCAGCTGTTCCTGCAAATCTACTTACATGCCCCTGTATCGCAAGCCTCTCTGTTCAACAGGAGCATTTTGGCACCTTCCAAAGCATTTGGCTTCGTCATGTTTGGCATCTTGCCGTGCAGACTAGAAACAGAGCCAGAATGCCTCTGCATTTCTTCTCTGACTCCTGTTCCTTAATTTGGCATAAAATCCTGTTTAGCCTTCTCACTTTTACATAGGCAGTCTGAAAAGAAGAAGCCTACTTCTGTGACTAACGAGAAGAAAAGGCTACCTATCATTTCTGAACATGGGCACAATTTCCACCAAAGAGG